>NC_044031.1:38864645-38970256 GCF_901765095.1 Microcaecilia unicolor | reverse complement strand
AAGGATTAAGCCTTGGTTTGGATAGCCATTGGCTAGGGGTGTCATCATAAGTTGAAAAGGGTCGGTGACAGCGGTGATCCTTGTGGAACTCCACAATTCGGTTTCCATGGTGATGATGTGTTCGAGTTTCAGGTCACGGGTATGTTCTTGCTGTTAGGAAGCCATTTGATCCAGCTGAGTATGTTTCAACCAATCCCGAAGTATTCTAGATGTTCAGTAGTATTTTGTGGTTTACCATGTCGAACACGCTAGACATGTCGAATTGTAGGAGGAGTATATTGTTACCAGTAGCAATTGCTTGTTTGAATTTTGTTAAGAGAGTGATTAGTACTGTTTCAGTGCTGTGGTTGGCTTGAAATTCTGATTGTGATTCATGTAGTATTGTGAATTTGTTTAAGTAATTGGTAAGTTGTTGGTTACCATGCTTTCCATTAGTTTAACTATCAGAGGGATGGATGCTACCGGTGGTAGTTGGTGATGTCATTTGCTTTCTTCTTTGAGTCCTTAGGTATTGGGGTGAGTAATATGTTTCCTTTATCCTTAGGGAATAATCCATGTTGTAACATGTAGTTTAAGTGTGACGTGAGGTCTGCTATGAAGCGTTGGGGGGCAGATTTTATTAGGTTGTTGGGACATATGTCTAATTTGCAGTGGGATTTGGTGAAATTATTGATTGCTTGAGCAACGATTTCATCAGTAAGTAGAGCAAAGTTTGTCTAAATTCGGGCTACTGGATATTCATCGGGAATTGGGTCCAGGCATTCAAAGAATTTTTCATGGTCAATGGTGTTGGGTGGTAGCATGGTTCGAAGCTTTTTCTCGTTGAAGTATTTGGCAAGGTTGTCTGCTGATGGGGTGTGTGTGTTGGTTGTAGTAACTGGTATGGTGTCTAGTAGTTTCTTCACGACTTGGAAAAGTTTATGTGAGTCTTTGCAATCTAGTCCTATTTTGGTTTTATAGTATTTTAGTTTGTCTTATTGCATATTTATATTTTCATTTGTTTCCATTCATTAAGTGTGTTCATCTTTATTTGTTCCATGCTCATTCAAGCCTTCTAACTTGTGTCTTTAGTTTTTTCAGTTCTTCGCTAAACCATGGTATCGATTTGTGTCTTCGTGAGGTTCTTGTTTGTATTGGTGCTATTTTGTCTGGTATGCATCTGCATCTGTTGTCCCAATCTTGGAGATAGTGTCTTGATTCCGTTTGTGCTATCCATTCGTTCTTGTAGATATGATGCCAGAATGTTGCAGGGTCAATTTGGCCTCTCGTGATGTATGTCGTGCGTTCTGGTTGTGGTATGAGGCTTTTTTCGCCATTGTAGGGATAGCTTTAGTTTGTGGTGGTCTGACCAGGGTGTTTCAGTCCATTTTGTATTTGATAATATTAGGTTTCGGTCCGAGGACAATTTGTATGTAATAAGGTCGAGTGTGTGTCCTTTGACATGGGCTGATTGCATATTTGGCTAACTGAGGTCCTATAGTTGGAGGAAATCCTTGCATTCACATGCATTGGTTAAATTAGGGTCTTCTAGGTGTAGGTTTATGTCCCCTATTATAAGTAGATTGGAGTTCGATACACAGGTATTTGATATGAAATCCATGAAGTGAGATTGGCATTTGTGCCAGTTACCTGGTGGTCTATAAAACAAGACCATGTTTAGGTGGTCAAGCAAGGATGTATGTGCCAAAACTCTCTTTTTTTTGTAATATTTTATGGTGTCTCTATGAAGATCAATATTATGTCCTTAATCTTTGGATTGTTTCACTGATGAAGCACATTCTTTGCATTGGATCCTATACCCGATGTCTGGAAAAAAAAACGGGATCCCTTACAAACTTTCAAAATTTTGCAATTCTTTAAACATCTACGGGGTCTTTTAACAAAGGTAGCTCATGCTAAAAATTCACATGCACTAAACACTAAGATGCCCATAGGAATATAATGGGCATCTTAATGTTTAGAGCATATGAATTTTTAATGCTAGCTAAAAACGCCAGTGAACCTTTGTAAAAGACCCCCTTAGTATGACCTTTGAAAATACGTTGGTATAACGGGTTTTTTCTTAGTTAATTCATAATTTGTGTTCAATGGGACCCTTTTACTAAGCAGCGTAGGCGCCTATGCGCGTCCAACATTCACTAAATTGGAGTTACCGCCTGGTTATCGCATGGCCCTTGCTGTAATTTCAATTTTGGCGCACGTCTCCTGCGCGCGTCTAAAAAATATATTTTTTATTTTCTGGTGTGCAGCAGCTACGCGCGTCAAGTGGAATTTGATGCGTGTAGATCATTACTGCCCGGTTACTGCGTGAGACCTTACTGCTAGGTCAATGGCTTGTGGTAAGGTCTCAGACCCAAAATGGACACGCGGCAAATTTTCTTTTTCCCACACGTCCATTTTCGGCAAAAATTTTAAAAGGGCATTTTTTGTAGGTGCGCTAAAAATAATTCTGTGTGGGCCCAAAACGCACGTCTATAGTTACCGCAGGCCATTTTTCAGCGCACCTTAGTAAAAGGGCTTCAAAGTGTCCTCCTTCAACCTTGACACATTCACGCAGTCTTCAACGGTACTGAGCTGCTGGCTCAATGAATTCTGGGCTTTCATTAATTAAGAGCTCAACTGGTTGCAAGCTCTATGTGCTGAACTCCATCCTGTTGAAAAATAAAGCACTCAGAAATGTCTCAAATTTCAGGCAGAAGTTTCTGCTGCAGTAGGATGTTTGGGGGTTATTTAGAAAAATGTTGGGGAGGGGGGTCCCTTTTTGTGGACACTGTATATATATCATGGAGGCATGAATGTGAGCCTTTTATTTTCAGTGTCTTTCTCATGCACATAACTGTAGGGTTCTGTGGCATAACTTGTAATGTGGTATATTGAAGGAATTGTGCCATTATTTAGAAAAACCTATGAAAAATGATAAAAGATGTTCTACTCCTACTTCTAAAGGATGAATTCCTGAAAGAAATAGTTCCTGATCCCATACATCTAGCCTTCCAACAAACACCTAACCTGAAACACAATTTTATAAGGATAAACTCTAAACCCAATCCCAAAGAGAAAAAAATGGCACAAAATCTTGCAAGCAGCAAAAAGCACAAAAGGGCCTCCAAGATTGGAACAATGGTACAATCTTAAATGAAACAGACCCGACACAGGCCATATTTCGGTGCAGAAAAGCGCCTGCCTCAGTGTTCCTTTAAGTTGGAAGTAAATATCCCAAATTGTCCTTTTAAAAACACGTTTCGATCAGCAGCAGATTGTACCGGATGCTCCCAAGTGCAGTAGTGGATATCCGAAGAACCACTTGGGAGCGTCCGGTACAATCTGCGTCTGTTCATGCTTTCCAAAAATACTAGGACTAGGGGGCATGCGATGAAACTACAGTGTAGTAAATTTAAAACAAATTGGAGAAAATTTTTCTTCACCCAACGTATAGTTAAACTCTGGAATTCGTTGCCGGAGAAGGTGGTGAAGGCGGTTAGCTTAGCAGAGTTTTAAAAGGGGTTGGACGGTTTCCTAAAGGACAAGTCCATAAGCCGCTACTAAATGGACTTGGGAAAAATCCACAATTCCAGGAATAACATGTATAGAATGTTTGTATGTTGGGGAAGCTTGCCAGGTGCCCTTGGCCTGGATTGCCGCTGTCGTGGACAGGCTGCTGGTCTCGATGGACCCTTGATCTTTTCCCAGTATGGGCATTAATTATGTACTTAATCTGGCTGATGATCGAAACGTGTTTTTAAAAGGACAATTGGGATATTATTCCAATTTAAAGGAACATATGATATTGACCTCTGAGGCAGGCGCTTTTCTGCGCCGAAACACAGCCCATGTCGGGTCTATTCATTAAAGATTGTACCATTGTTCCAGTCTGGAGGCCTTGTGCTTTTTTTTTTGCTGCTTTGTTACTATGTTACTAGGTTTTGGGGTTTGTGTACTTTTGGACCCTCTCTTTTTGCTGTTTCCAAAATCTTGCAAGACAACTCTGAAACTTATTCCCAGATTCCCCTTATCTCAGAGCAATCTAAGGTCTCAAGGGGCAGGCGCAATGCCCAACATTCTTGTTCTGCTGGTACTGAAATTCTAAATGGCACCAATTAAATTCATATTTCCCCTCTGCCCTGCATGTGACTACCAAAAAAGGAACTGAGTCAGCCTGATGCCATTTTGAATTTCAGCATTAGTGGGAAATGAGAAATTAGACATCACTTCAGACCCTCAGACTATCGTTTGATGATAAGATGGGGTAAGGGTCAGTGTTCTTATATATAGGATGGATTTGCGGTTTATGATGGGTGGAGGTACCAAACTTACTCAAGTGGCATACACTGAGGGGATCCACCCACCAGGTTTCCCACAGGTATTCACATAAAATTTGGTACTCAGCTACCACAGTTTAGTGATCCCATTGGATATAACTCGTGCCAGAATGGAATGGGGGAGAAATCTTTTTATTGTCTTTATAGTAAAGAGGCCAGCCCAAGTCACAAGGGATAACTGGCCTTAGACCACGAGGAAGAGCCTCAATAACCCACCCATTTTCCAATTCTGCCTGTTAACCATGCCCAGAATTTCCATAACACTCCTCCATACTATCCTCTGCATCATACCTGATTCGTTCTGTTTTAGCCTTATATTCTTCTAATTGTCTTTTCTGTTTTCTTCTTTTTGGCTTTTTCATCTCTTCTTGCTGTTGAAGGAAAGCTTTCATTTTCTCCTTAGTTCTTTCATCTCGTCTTCAGCCTCTGCTTCTTCTTGCTGATTCTTCCAAGTCTTTCCTGAGTTCCTCTTCTGTTGCTTTCATTTCTTTCTGGATTCTTCTCATATCTTCTTCAAACTGCTGTTGCAAACTTTAACTTCTCTCTTTCAAGTTCCTCATTGTATTTTTTCAGAAGCTCGGCTTCTTTCTTTTTGATCATCTCTTCAGCTTGGATGTACATTTCATTGGTATAACATGTGCCACCGTTTCTGGCTCTGAGCAGCATGATGGAACCTTCTTACGCTTGCATGAAAAGTCCCAGCCTGATGCTCAGAGTCAGAAACCAGGAGCAGGGAGCAGCAGCAGTCTATTTACCTGGCTGGTGGGGCCAGCATCACTACCAGCAAAGTAAATAGAATTCAGGAGGGGGCCCAAGCCCACAATTTGGGAGTCAGTTGTTAAAGTAGCCACAGGGAGGCCTCTACTTTAACAACCTGCTCCCAAAATTCTTAAAAACTTAACAAACGGCTCTCGCGAGCCCGTGAGAGGCCTGCTCCAGCACACCACTGGGTATAATATCGAACGCGAACGCCCATCTCCATGGGCGTCTATCTCCGAGAATGGGTACGTGAAGGGGCAGGACAACCGTATTTTCGAAAAAATGGTTGTCCATCTTTTTTCCGTTAATACGGTTTGTGCCAGCCAAATGCATCGGATTGTGCGGATTTGAGCTGGGCGGTTTTGTTTTCCAGCGATAATGGAAACCGAAGGCACCCAGCTCAAAAATGAACAACTCCAAGGCATTGGGTCATGGGAGGGCCAGGATTCGTAGTGCACTGCTCCCCCTCACATGCCAGGACACCAACCGGGCACCCTATGGGGCACTAGTAACAATTAAACAAAAAAGTTAACTAACTTTGAAGTCCATAGCTCCCTGCCCTTGGGTGCTGAGCCCCCCAAATCCCCCCCAAAACCCACTTTCCACAACTCTACACCATTACCATAGCACTTAGGGACGAAGGGGGGCACCTACATGTGGGTACAGTGGGTTTTGGGGACGGTTTGGAGGGCTCCCATTTACCACCACAATTGTAACAGGTAGGGGGGAATGGGCCTGGGTCCACCTGGCCTGAAGTCCACTGCACCCACTAACAACTGCTCCAGGGACCTGCATACTGCTGTGATGGAGCTGGGTATGACATTTGAGGCTGGCATACAGACTAGAAAAAAAAGTTTTTAAAGTTTTTTTTTTTTTTTTGGTGGGAGGGGGTTAGTGACCACTAGGGGAGTCAGGGTGGTCATCCCCGATTCCCTCCGGTGGTCATCTGGTCATTTAGGGCACTTTTATGGGACTTGTTCGTGAAAAAAAGGGTCCAAAAAAAGTGACCCAAATTCGCGCTAAAAATGCCTTTCTTTTTTCGATTATCGGCCGAGGACGCCCATCTCTCCTCAGCCAATAACCACGCCCCAGTCCCGCCTTCACCACGCCTCTGACACACCCCCGTCAACTTTGGTCGTTTCTGCAACAGATTGCAGTTGAAGACGCCCAAATCGTCTTTCGATTATACCGATTTGGGCGCCCACTGGAGAAAGACGCCCATCTCCCGATTTGGGTCGAAATATGGGCGTCTTTCTCTTTCAAAATAAGCTGATTAGGGCCCTGTTTACTAAGGCGCGTTAGCATTTTTAATGCACCTACAATTAGCGTGCGCGCTAATCATGTATGCGCCTATAGGGGTATTGTAGGCGCATACATGGTTAACGCGCCTATAACGTATAGAACTGGGAATGATGACCAAAGATCTAGGCATTTATTTTAACAAAGAGTAAGACAACAAGCCTTTTCTTTTCTTTCTTTTCTTTCTTGCAGGAGGATGATATATGTGTTTTTTAGATTACTAGCATTCTGGTGTGCATTATGAATTCAGGAAGGTCTAAAATTAAACTCCATTTGAAAAATGTATATCATTTGTGAAATATATTTCAAAGTGTGAAGAAGAGGCATCGATAGCAAGTATTAGATATGAAAAGAAGACTTTATTATTGATTGTGTATAAATATTTCTTTAAGGACAAGCAGCATATTTATTTATTTATTTATTTGTTGCATTTGTATCCAGTGGTGTGCTGGAGCAGGCTCTCACAGGCTCGCAAGAGCCGGTTGTTAAGTTTTTAAGAATTTTGGGAGCCGGTTGTTAAAGTAGGGCCCTCCATGGCTACCTTTAACAACTGGCTCCCAAAATGTGGGCTTGGGCCCCCTGCTGAATTCTCTTTTACTTTGCTGGTGGGGATACTGAGCCCTGCCAGCCAAGTAAATAGACTGCTGCTGCTCCCCGCTCCTTGTTTCCAGCTCTGAGCAGCAGGCTGGGACTTCTCCAGCATGTGTGAGAAGTTTCAGCATGCTGCTCAGAGCAAGGCCTTGGGAGTGGTAGCAGTCCATTTATTGGCTGCCAGCAAAGGTATGCCTAGTGTGCCCGCACGAAGGGAGGGAGGAGAGGTAGGCAAGTGTTGCTCCCCCTCCCCCCCCCCCGCCACCCTTGGCCCTTCCAACTGCAGAGCTAGCTACGTCCGGAGAAAGAGCCTGTTGTTAAAATTTACCAGCACACCCCTGTTTGTATCCCACATTTCCCACCTATTTGCAGGCTCAATGTGGCTTACAATGTTCCGTCATGGCAATCGCCAATCCAGAGTAAAAGATACAATTGATATTACATAAAGAACATGGATGACATAATAAATTAAGCAATCAGGTATAGAGAAAAAACATTCAGAATATCAGGTAAGTGGTAATGCGTTACACTTCCTATTATGGATCATTGTGGTATGCCTGTTGAAGAGATACGTCTTTCAGTGATTTACAAAAGTTGATTAGGTTGTAAACTGTTTTCAGGTCAAATGGCAATGCATTCCACAGCTGCATGCTCATGTAGGAAAAGCTGGACACATGTGTAATCTGTATTTTAGTCCTTTACAACTGGGGAAGTGAAGATTCAGGAATGTGCGTGCTGATCTTTTAGCAATTCCTGGGTGGTAAGTCAATAAGGTCTACCATGTAGGCCGGGGCATCTCCGTAAATGATTTATGAACCGAGTGCAGACCTTGAAAGTAATACGTTCTTTAAGTGGAAGCCTGTGTAACTTTTCTCTTAGGGGTTTTGGCACTTTCGTATTTTGTTTTTTCCAATGTCAGTAAGGCTGCAGTGTTTTGGGCTGTTTGAAGTTTCTTGATGATTTGTTCTTTACAGCCAGCAAAAAGTGCATTGCAGTAGTCTAGATGACTTAGCACCATTGATTGTATCAGGTTGCGAAAATACCCCTTGAGAAGAAAGGTTTTACTCTTTTGAGTTTCCACATTGAATGGAACATCTTCCTTGATGTATTCTTAACATGGCTTTCAAGTGTGAGATTTCGATCAATGGTAATTCCAAGAATTCTCAGGATGTCTGAAATGGGAAGGGAAAATTCTGGTGTGGTTATAGTGGTGAATTTACTTGTGTTATGTTGTGATGAGAGTATAAGACATTGTGTTTTTTTCTGCATTGTTTTAATTGAAATGCATCCGCCCATGAATGCATGATTTGGAAGCTGTGGTTGATGTCATTAGTGATTTCCTTTAAATCATGTTTGAATGGGATGTAAATCGTGATGTCATCTGCATATATGTATGGATTGAGGCCTTGATTGGATAACGATTTGGCCAGGGGTGTCATCATTAGGTTGAAGAGGGTCGGCGAGAGTGGAGATCCTTGAGGGACTCCACATTGAGGTATCCATGGAGCTGACGTATTCGAATTAGATTTTACTTGGTAGTTCTTGTGGTTAGGAAGCCTCTAAACCAATTAAGAACGTTATCTCCAACTCCAAAGTATTCTAGGATGTATAATAATATTTTATGGCTTACCATGTCGAATGCACTGGACATGTCAAATTGTAGGAGAAGTATATTGTTGCCAGTTGCAAATTGCTTGTTTAAATTTCGTTAGAAGAGTAATTAGTACTGTTTTGGTGCTGTGGTTAGACCGGAATCCTGATTGAGAGTCATGAAGAATTGAGAATTTATTTAAGTAGTCAGTGAGTTGCTTGGTAACCATACCTTCCATTAGTTTGGTTACAAGAGGGATAGATGCTACTGGGCGATAGTTGGTTAAGTCACTTGTATTTTTCTTTGAGTCCTTAGGTATAGGGATGAGTAGAATATTTCCTTTATCCTTTAGGAAGAGTCCATTTTGTAGCATATAATTCAAATGCATCATGAGGTCTGATATGAATTGTTGTGGGGCAAATTTTATAAGGTTGTTGGGGCATATGTCTAGTTTGCGTAGGACTTGGCGAACCTTTTGACCGCTTGGAAGATGGTATCATCAAAGTTAGTCCAGGTTCAGTCAGCTGGATGTTCACCCGGGATTGGGTCTAGACAATCGAGGAATTTTACGTAGTCGATGGTATTGACTGGTAACGTGAGTCGTAACTTTACAATTTTCTCTTTGATGTATTTTGCAAGATTGTCTGCTGACGGTGTGTCTGTGCTGTTTGAAGTAACCGGTATAGTATCTAATAATTTGCTTACAAGTTGGAAAGTTTATGTGTATCCTTGTAGTCTGGCCCAATTTTAGTTTTGTAATATGATCTTTGGTTTGTCTAATGGTATATTTGTATTTTCTTTGTAGTTGTTTCCAAGCGTTGAGTGTGTGGAGTCGTCTTTCTTTTTATTCCATGCTCGTTCTAACCTTCTAACTTGTGTTTTTAGTTTTTTCAATTCTTCATTAAACCATGGTATTGCGTTTTGTTCTATGTGATGTTCTAGTTTGCAAAGATGCTATGTTGTCTAATATGCTTCTGCATCTTTTGTCCCATTCTAGAAGAAATTGGTTTGTGTCTGTTTGTGCTGTCCATTCATTGTTAAAAATTGTTGCCAGAATATTAATGGGTCAATTTGGCCTCTCGTGGTATAGGTTAAGCGTCTTATTTATGGTGTAAACCCTTTTTCGCCATGAAGGGAAAGGTTTAATTTGTAATGGTCAGACCATGGTATAACTGTCCACTTTGTAACTGTTAATACAAGATTTAAATCTGAGGAGAGTTTGTATGTGATGATGTCTAGTGTGTGTCCTTTCATATGGGTTGATTGAATATTTGGCCAGTGGAGATCCCATAGTTGGAAGAAATCCTTGCATTCACGCACGTTAATTCAGTTAGGGTCTTCAAGGTGAAGATTGATATCCCCTACTAAAAGAAGGTTGGAGTTAGAAACACATGCGTTCGATATGAAGTCCATGAAGTGTGTTTGGCAGTCATGCCAATTTCCTGGTGGTCTATAAACAGGACTACGTTTAGGTTTCTCACATATGAGTGACATCATCCGGCAGAGCCCTGTGTAGGAACTTTCTATGTTATCGAAGACAGAACTTTTGAAAATTCTTTATCATATATGAATGCCTCTTCCTACCTGCAGCTGTCACATGGGACTCATCAGTCTTTTGTTTACCATGAGGCCTATTGGATATACTTTCTTGTGCGGTTGACTAAGTGCTATTTTTGGGAGAGGCTAAAAGTTATATTTCTTCATGTAAGCCCGTTCACTGTCCTGAGATTTTCTTCCTTATAACTTCCCATAGTTAGGTTTTGCCGGTCACATTACATTTCCTTTATTTTGTCTCATCAGCTTAGTATAGTCCTTGTTATGCCTTAAGCACCCATCCAGGAGTTTTTTCAACATTGAGTTGTTTGATTTTGCTGCAGCTATTTTCTGGTCAATATATCCCAAAGATGACCCTCAGCTGCTTCAAAGATGTTCCCAATGCAACAGGACTATATCCATTATGGAACCTGACCATGATGGATAGTGCGCATACCCAGTGAATTATCTCAATTGTATTCAATGAATGTCGCTAAGCTACTCTCTGATACCAGTACTAGATTACAATTGTGGCAGACATATCCAATATCTCTTTTAGTATTGCATTATATAATATGTTAATTGTCCCACGGTGGCTGTATAAATTTCAAGTCTTGCCACTTTATCTTAAGCATAGAGATGAAAAGAAACTGAATCGCCTGCTGCAGAGATTTCTATGGAGAGGAAAGACTGCTGCTCTGCGTTTTGCAGATTCCGGTGGAATATGGGGGCTTAGGCCTCTTGAGTTTGAGACATCTAACAGTTGCCAGTGGCATGAGACATGTTAATGACTGGTTCAGAGGTACGCAAGATTTTTCAGCCACAAAAATTGAAACAAACGTGACCCACAAAGTTCACTTTAGTTGCTTATTACATGTGTCGGGAGGAAGTATTCCTACAGTATTACGATCTTCTGCCATTTTTCCAACTGCGAAGGCGGTCTGGTGATGGGTGTGTCGCCACCACCATTTCTTTCTGAAGGCTACCCTATATATGACCATCTGTGATAATCCGGCCTTTCCTCCTGGGTCCATGTATCTAGCTTTTCGCAGATGGCCAGAGGAGTGGGCTGATCTACATACTGCATGTGTTGACAGAGGAAGGCCGAATCAAATCGTTTGTAGAATTGCAAGAACAATTTTCCTTGCCATCAACAGACATTTTTCATTATTATCAATTGAAACATTACATAGACAGCTTATCATGGAACAACTAACCGAGGATGTACAAGAGGAGCTGGCTACAGCTTTCTCCCTAGGCGCACAACAGGAAGTGCCACTGTCCTTTCATCATAGACATTTGAGAGATACAGCACTGGAGTTGGACTTTACAAATTGTGGAGCGAGGACTTGAACCTATTATCACTACAGCAATGTTTAAAGAACATGTACTTGCTTTGCAGAAATATACAAAGTTAACATTGCATTGGGAACTGTAATACAAATTTGCATTACGAGCGTTTATCTCTCCACAACAAGCCTTCAATATGGGGATATCCATAGGCGGTCGGTGGCCCAACTGTTTGGGGAGGCTAAAGGGGGCGGGGTTAGGGGTGGGCCAGGGGTGGAGCTTAAATCCATAATTGTCTGATAACACGCATAAAAAATAAATAAATAAAAATAAAAGTCACAATTAATACCTTTTATTAAATTTAGATATTAGATATGTATCATATGTCAAAGAATAAAGTGGTTGCTCAAAGCATATTCTAACCACAATCGCTCAACTGCAAAACACTAAGCACAATTTTGTGCAAAAACACACTCAGAACCTTACTGTACCATAAATATTACACTGGCAAACCTAATACACCAATATACCACCCATACGAAAAATGCAGACTGTCAACAATATGAAACAAGGGATCATATCATCACAATTCTCATGTAGAGCCACAAAACACCCTAATTCATGTTTAATGTGGGATAAAATGCCATAAATAAGTAAATAAATATAAACTTTTAATGTTGAGCACCTGATTCTCAAAGTGGACATATTCCAAACACCATAATGAAAATAAAATGATCTTTTCTACCTTTGTTGTCTGGTGACTGGTGACTTTTTCTGATCATGCTGGCCCAGTATCCGTTCTGCTGCTATCTGTCCTCAGTGCAGGTCAGGAAGTCATCCTCCTTAAATATCTCCCTAGCAACCCAGGACACCTCCAGCCAACCCCCCCCTGCTTTCCCAGCAGTAAGGTAAACAAACCATAAACCAATTTCTACAGCTGCTAGAGGGCTTTCACTGCAGCTCCTGCTGTGAGGATGGAGGTAAATCAACAATTTAATCCCCTCAGAGCAGCTGGACTCCACAGCTGATCCATCCTGCTGCAGCAGGGGGAAGGCTTAGCCTCTCCAAGCCTCTTATACTGGGTGCCTATGGGGATATCGCCAGATGGAGCATGTCCGAGATGTGGAGCGGAGGGAGTGACGTTAGGACATATGTTCTGGTCCTGCCCACGGATAGAAATATTTTGGAAAACCTTGCTAAAGCAGATATCAGCTTTGTGGGCAACAGGTTGGCACTATGATCCCGCGCTTTTGTTTGGTCATCCCCGCCTGGGCCCGCCAATATCTCGTGGATTTTAAGACTATGCGTTACGAGCTACTATTATGGCTAAGAAAATGATTCTTGCACAGTGGATTACTAGCCAGACGCCATCCAGATGATATTCCTATTAAGACTGGAGAGATTGAAAGTATACAAAGCAACCCCTGAGGAAATCCTAAGGTTTCAATACAGATGGTCCCCGTTTTGGGAGACTCTCACTCCAGTGGACAGTTACTGAACTTCTGACATTTGACAAAGATTTATGCATGAGATGGTAATTTGTTAGTAATACAATGTATAGACTAGAGAAGGGAGGGGGAGGGATGAGTACGCAGGGAAGGGAAGATGGGAGGGATGTTTTCTCTTTTCTACTTTTGTAAACATAAAGGATAAACATAAAGGAATCCTGCTCGGAAGAAAGGGATCCCCAGAAGCTTAGCCAAGATTGGGAGGCAGAGCCGGTGGTGGGAGGCGGGGCTAGTACCTGGGCAGACTTATACGGTCTGTGCCCTGACAATGGCAGATACAAATCAAGGTAAGGTATACACAAAAAGTAGCACACATGAAATTATCTTGTTGGGCAGACTGGATGGACCGTGCAGGTCTTTTTCTGCTGTCATCTACTATGTTACTATGTAAAAAGAGTTCTTGTTGCATACTTTGATTGTTACTTGGTGAATTAATAAAAAAGAATGGAATATAAACGGTGCACAAAGAGCGACTGACACATATTCAAACAGCAGCTGAGAATTAAAGAAGAGGGATTCAAGACTGAGCCCCGTGAATCTGAGGATAGACAAAACCTGCCCAAAGCAAGTGCAAGTGAAGAATATATTATTATTATTATTATTATTATTTATTGCATTTGTATCCCACATTTTCCCATCTATTTGCGGGCTCAGTGTGGCTTACAATACATTGTAAATGATGGAAGTACAATTTGATACAACTCAGTTATGGATTACATTGTGAGAGTTATGTGAAGACAAAGTCAAAGTATCGTTAGGGAATAGGACAAAGGAAAAGAACAATGGAACAGTGGAAAGAGACAACGAGAACATTAGCAAGAGAACATTCAGTATAACATTTTTCTGTGAGTAAAGGTATAAATGTGATTAAATTACGGGGAATGAGAATTCAGAAGAGAGTGTATTGGTGTGTTTCTGAACGTGGCAGAGCTGACAACCATGCGACTGCTCCCTGCACCCCCAGGAGGTAACAGTGATGCACTTGGGGGGGAGGTGATATACCAGACGGTGTCGTGATTCTCTGTGGGTGTGACGCGCTGGGGGGGGGGGTGCAGCGGCGATCCGCTCCGAGTGGCAACCAACCTGGGCACGCCACTGGTCCAAGGAATTTCTCTATAACAATACCAATTAATTTGCCTATCATTTCGATATAATTGGTGAGCTGGCAGCACAGTGTCCTATTGGTTAATGATTTGGGAAGCAAAATACCAGTATTCAAATCCGATTTCTCCTTATGGTGGTTGGCTCAACAGATATCCATTTAGACTGTAAGGGCCGGATATTCCGCTGGCAGCAAACGTCATTTTGCTGACCGTCACTGGCATTATACCTGGAAATTCAAACAGGTTTATGGAGCTGGCACAAACATAGCCAGTTAAGTACGAATATTCAACACTTATCCAGGCTAGAACTGCAAAAAGATAGAACTACACTTTATGTGGTCCTATTTATGCAGTTATCTTAGCCAATTAAGAGCCCTCTTTACTAAGCTGCGCTAGAGGCGTGTTAGCGTTTTTAGCGTGCGCTAAGCAAAAACGCTAACGCACCTTGGTAAACAGGGCCCTAAGTGTTGAATATTGGCACTTAACTAGTTAAGTGCTGACTCTGCCCTCAGAATAGCCAGTTTTGGTTTGGGCACTAACCAGGCATTTTTAGCAGCATTCTCCAATTAAGGGGTCCTTTTGTTAAGGTGCACCAAAAAATGGGCTGCGCTAGTGTAGGTGCATGTTTTGGGCACATGCAAATCCATTTTTCAGCGCAACTGTAAAAAAGGCCTTTTTAAAATTTTGGCCAAAAATGGACGTGCGGCAAAATAAAAATTGGCGCGCGTCCATTTTGGGTCTGAGACCTTACTGCCAGCCATTGACTTAGCCGTAAGTGTTCATGCATTAACTGTGTGGTAATCATCTGCGCATGTATAATGACGATTACTACCCGGTTTCTGCCGCGCACGTAGCAGACGCGTGTCAAAAATGAAATTACCGCAAGGCAGGGGCATAGCCAGACCTCGGCGGGAGGGGGGCCAGAGCCCGAGTTGGGGGGGCACTGTTTAGCCACCTCCCCCTGCCGCCACAACTGCAAACTCTCCCCCCCGCCCGCCACTTTGGATCCCCCCTGCAGCCGCAACCAGAACCTCCCTCCCCCCGCTGCCACCGCCCACCCGCCCCCTGCCCCGCCGCATCAGGTACCCAATCCCCACCAGCCGGAGTCTTCTTCAGCGCCGGTCGACTCCGGCGCCTTCGTTGTGTGATCATCTGTTTCTGACGCCTTACGTCCTGCACGGGGCTACATGCATGGTGTAGGACATAAGACGTCAGAAACAGATGATCACACAATGAAGGCGCCGGAGTTGATTGGCGCTGAAGAAGACTCTTCGGCTGGCGGGGATTTGGGATCCCCACCAGCGAATAAGGTACCTGATGATGCGGTAGCGGAGGCGGTGCGGGGGGTCAAATGTAGAGGGGGCCAGGGTGTAATCTGTGGGGGCCCATGCCCCCGTGGCCCTACATAGCTATGCCCCTGCTGCAAGGGCCACGCGGTAGCCAGGCGGTAACTCCAAATTGACGCACGTTGGGCATGCATAGGCGCCTACTCGGCTTAGTAAAAGGGCCCCTTAGTGCCACCGAAAATGCCCAGTTAACCCTGCATGAGCGATTTAACTGGCCAGGAGCTATTTATGTCCAGTTAAATCGCTTTCAATATCAACCCCTAAGTTTTTTTGTATCAACTTGTACCTATATATAATATGTAACAGCCCAGGCTTGGAACAATGCCATAATAGTATTAATAAGAAAAAAAATGTAAATACCTTCAGTGCATGATTTTCTGTGATCTGAATGCGGGCCTTCGTTGTATGAACATGTGTTGGGCTTCGCAATTTCATGGTTCCATGCTACAGTACTCAGAGTAAGAACACCCAGCACCAAACGACATGTGCACATTTTGAGAGGGGTGATGCCACACACTATAAATAAGAAAAAAAAATAAAAAATGTATCATGGCTAATTTGTCTCTAGCACAGAAACTCCAAAAATACAAGAGCCAGTTCCATTTAGGCGGCTGAATACAGCAGATAGTGAGCCTACTCTATAATTTAAGAACATAAGAGCTGCCAGGGGCGTAGCCAGATCTCGCTGTGGGAGGGGGCCAGAGCCCAAGGTGGGGGAGCATATTTTGGTCTGCCACCCCGCCGCCCTGCTGCTCCCCTCCCCCCACTGCCGAAGCAAATACTTTGGCAGGCAGGGGTCCCCAACCCCTGACAGTTGAAGCGTTGTCCAGCGCCGGTCTCCGGCACCGCCACATTGCCTGCTCTGCTCTGTCTTCCCCTCACATCCTGCAAGCTCCTTTTAGTAAAATTGAGCATGCCAGCAAAACCAGGGGCCCACAGGAAATTTGGGCCCCTGGTACGTCACTGGTGCTGCCATACTGGGACAGACTGAAGGTCCATCAAGCCCAGCGTCCTGTTTCCAACAGTGGCCAATCCAGGTTACAAATACTAGGCAAGATGCCAAAACAGTACAATACATTTTATACTGCTTAGCCTAGAAATAAACAGTAGACTTTCCCCAAGTCCCAAGTCCATCTTAATAATGGCTTATGGACTTTTCTTATAGGAAATTATCCAAACTTTTTTTTTAAACCTCTCTAAACTAACTGCATTTGCTACATTCTCTGGCAACAAATTCCAGAGTTTAATTACACGTTGAGTGAACAAATATATTGCACTGCTTTCGCCAGAGGGAAGCCAGAGAGAAATAATCCAAGTTGTTCAACCAGTAAGAAGAAATCTGAGCACACCTTCCTGCCTGCTGCTTCCCCTTGCCCTGTGCCTTTTCCCTTTACTGCAAGTACATGTGCTCTGAAATTGATGTACATATTTACTGGGCGGAAGACAATTTTCAGCTCAATAGATGGACCATTGGTCTGACCCAGTATGGCTGCTCTTATGTTCTTATTTTTCCCACTTTGTATTTTTTTTCAAAGGCTCCAAAGAAAAACCGATATCATTTAATGCTGCCTTGATTCATTTGCAAAACAGTACTCAAACAAAATAAAACATGGATAAGATGATACCTTTTTATTGGACATAACTTAATACATTTCTTGATTAGCTTTCGAAGGTTGCTTCGAAAGCTAATCAAGAAATGTATTAAGTTATGTCCAATAAAAAAGGTATCATCTTATCCATGTTTTATTTTGTTTGATTTCTATTGATAACCTTAAGAGTGGACTAACACGGCTACCACACTCCTCTACTCAAAACAGTACTGAAATTAAATCATTCTAGAAATATACCCTGGATGTACAGTCTGAAAAATCTCACCCTTTGGCCTTCAATCTCACTGCTTAGCATGGTAAGTCTCATTCATTGGGATGGTTCACCCTTGGAATCTCTATAATAGCCTCCCCCTGTTTGAGATCTACCTCTGTACTGGTGACCTGGGGATAAGGACTATGGAGAAGGCAGTCTGCTTGCAAAACTCCAGATTAAGTGAGAGATTTGGAGCAGAAGTCAGCACCGACTAGAGGAGAGAGGCCCAGCTCCTCTGCTCAGCCATCTGCAATAGATTCTCTAGAGAGGTAAATGCAGGACATCCCAGTGTCTACCTCAGTTCCCCCCCCCCCCCTGCTACATAAGTGAGAGATCTTGTTACACAGTTCCAAACAGCTAAGCAAACAGTCCTTATAATTTAGAAGTCCCAGTGAGGTCTGTGATGTAGCCGAATTCTTATACGGTCTGTGCCAGAGCTGGTGGTGGGAGGCAGGGATAGTGCTGGGCAGCAGTGGCGTAGCAGGGGTGGCTGCCACCCGGGGCGGATCACCGCTGCACCCCCCCCCCGGGTGCAGACCAACACGACACCCCCCCCCACCGGCATGGACACCCCCCCAAGCATAGCGCCACCCCCCCCCAGACACGGTCCCCACCTGCCTACGAGCGCCATCCATCTGCAGCGCTGCTGTAAAGAAGAAATCGTTTCGTCGGCCCTTCCCTCACTCACTGTGTCCCGCCCTCTGACGTAACTTCCTATTTCCTCAAGGGCGGGACACAGTGAGTGAGGGAAGGGCCGATTAAGCGATTTCTTCTTTACAGCAGCGCTGCAGATGGATGGAGCTCGTAGGCAGGTGGGGACCGTGTCGGGGGGGGGGGTCCACGCCGGTGGAGGGGTGCCATCATCTGCAGATGGACGGAGCTCGTAGGCAGGTGGGGACTGTGTCAGGGGGGAGGCGCAGCGCCGGGGGGGGGGGTTGGACGGATGCACCCCCCCCACCCGTTGATACCCGGGGCAGACCGCCCCCACCGCCTTGCCCTTGCTACGCCACTGCTGGGCAGACTTATACGGTCTGTGCCAGAGCTGGTGGTTGGGAGGCGGGACTGGTGGTTGGGAGGCGAGGATAGTGCTGGGCAGACTTATACGGTCTGTGCCCTGAAGAGCACAGGTACAAATCAAAGTAGGGTATACACAAAAAGTAGCCCTTACGCCAAGCCCCCTCCCTACCCATCTTCAAATCCTTGCTCAAAGCCCACCTCTTCAATGTTGCTTTCGGCACCTAACCTTTATACCTTTCAGGAAATGTAGACTGCCCCTATTTTGACTGACTGTACATTTGTCCTTTAGATTGTAAGCTCCTTTGAGCAGGGACTGTCCTTCTATGTTAAATTGTACAGCGCTGCGTAACCCTAGTAGCACTTTAGAAATGTCAAGTAGTAGTAGTAGTAGTAGTAGTAGTTGTCTTGTTGGGCAGAGTGAATGGACCGTGCAGGTCTTTTTCTGCCGTCATTTTCCCCCCCAAACCCACCTCCCCGCTCCCCCCGTTTTCTATTTCTGTTGATGGCTCTCTCATTCTCCCTGTCTCCTCAGCTCGAAACCTTGGGGTCATCTTTGACTCTTCTCTCTCCTTCTCTGCTCATATCCAGCAGACCGCCAAGACCTGTCGTTTCTTTCTTTACAACATCCGTAAAATCCGCCCCTTTCTTTCCGAGCACTCTACCAAAACCCTCATCCACACCCTTGTCACCTCTCGTTTAGACTACTGCAATCTGCTTCTTGCTGGCCTCCCACTTAGTCACCTCTCCCCTCTCCAGTCGGTTCAAAACTCTGCTGCCCGTCTCATCTTCCGCCAGGGTCGCTTTACTCATACTACCCCTCTCCTCAAGACCCTTCACTGGCTCCCTATCCCTTTTCCGCATCCTGTTCAAACTTCTTCTACTAACCTATAAATGTATTCACTCTGCTGCTCCCCAGTATCTCTCCACACTCGTCCTTCCCTACACCCCTTCCCGTGCACTCCGCTCCATGGATAAATCCTTCTTATCTGTTCCCTTCTCCACTACTGCCAACTCCAGACTTCGCGCCTTCTATCTCGCTGCACCCTACGCCTGGAATAAACTTCCTGAGCCCCTACGTCTTGCCCCATCCTTGGCCACCTTTAAATCTAGACTGAAAACCCACCTCTTTAACATTGCTTTTGACTCGTAACCACTTGTAACCACTCGCCTCCACCTACCCTCCTCTCTTCCTTCCCCTTCACATTAATTGATTTGATTTGCTTACTTTATTTATTTTTTGTCTATTAGATTGTAAGCTCTTTGAGCAGGGACTGTCTTTCTTCTATGTTTGTACAGCGCTGCGTATGCCTTGTAGCGCTATAGAAATGCTAAATAGTAGTAGTAGTAGTAGTAGTAATCTACTATATGTTACTATATACACACTGTTGCCTGAGCACCGTAATCTAGTGTAACTAGTTTGTGGAGAAAATAAAGACTATTTGAAATCAGGGGCATAGCTATGTAGGGCCAGGGGGCATGGGCCCCTCCAGATTTAGCCCTGGCACCTCCTGCTTCCCCCCCCCCCCCCCGCCGCCACCGACCCTCCCCACCACATTCGACCCCCCCCCCCTCCTCCCACCGCCGTCAGGTACCTTTTCTGGCCTGCCAGCCGAAGTCATCTTCAGCGCCGGTCTCCGGCGTGTTGCTGATCTGGATTCTGTTTCTGTGAGTCCTGACATCCTGCTAGTCAGACAGGGGAATGCTTGGTACTGCTCCTGATTGGTCCGTCAGGGGCTGAGCTGGTGTCAGTCTGATCTACTTAAGCTCACCTCTCCTGTCAACCCCTTCTTTGGCGTTTTCTTTTTTTTTTATTATTATAATTTCAAAATTTTACATTACAAGATAATCTTGTTTCAGAAAAACAGACTTCTTTGGCGTTTTCTCCAATTCTGCTGAAGCCTTACCTTTGCTCTGTCTGAGCTATTAGTCCTGTGCTTGTGTGGAGTTGCTACTCCTTTCCTGGCTTGCAGTTTTCTATTGCTCTGTCCCTGTCTGCCGGCTGCTTCCTGCGTGTGTCTAATTACCTCTCTCACTATTACTACTACTACTACAAATCATTTCTACAGCGCTACCAGTCGTACGCAGCACTTCACAATTGAACATGAAGAAAAGACAGTCCCTGCTCAAAACAGCTTACAATCTAATTCAGGACAGACAGAGAGGACAAACAAGGGATACGGGTACACCTGGGTTTCTCTGTTTGCTCTGGTGCTGTGTGGTGAATTCCTCCTCATTCTGTTCCAGTTCATTTGTTTTGCTCCCCCTTCCTTCAGAGTTCCCTTTGTGCCCTGTTTGTTTTCTGCTTGACAGGTCCTGCCCTTTGTTTCTCTCCGTGGGGTTTGTTTTGTTTGTTTTTCATTGTACTCCCGATTAACCTGTTGTCTGCAGTGTTCCCTGCCTCTGGTTGCTGTCTGGTTTAGCCCTTTGTCTGCAGAGCTTCTCTGCTTCTGGCAGTTATCTGTCTACTGCAGTCTTCCCTTTGTGACTGTTTCAGTCCTTTCTTTCTTGTACTACCTCCTGTATTACAGAGCACTGTCCCTTTCTGTGCTGGTGTGTGTGTTAGGCTCCGCACTCCATTTTGCGTACTTTTCCCTTCCCTGTTTGCTGAGGGTCTCTGCCTACAGTATCTTATATTACAGTCCCTCACCTTCTTTGTGTGTGATGGGCTATGGCTTGACGTGTTTCTGTGTATGTGAGGCAGCTTGGACAGAGAAATCATATTAATTTGTTAATTCTGTTTAAGTTTGGTTCAGTCCTGTAAGTGGTAGAATGCCATCTGGTTTTAATTACTCAAATGTCTAGCTTTTGCTAGACTAGAGGTTAGAAAGGTCAGAGAGAAATAAAACTTTCTTTGTCCCTTTTTGAGTGATGGATTGTTAAGGCTAGTTCATATAAACCACATCTGGATGCCATTCTGAGTAAGGCATACTGGACAATCTCGAGGGGATCAGCAAGCAAGCTGTTTTAAAAGATTAGGCTGAATGCTGTTTAGGAGATGGTTTAGATTTAAATAATTCTAGATAATTTAGATTTTGTCTTATAAGGAATTCTGATTTCTGCTTATTTTAAAATATGTTTTATTCTGTTTAATTAATAAGTTCTATTTCTCTATGTAAAATATCTTTTCAATTCAGTGTCTGACTTTCAAGTGAGATTTGTCTGCAGTTTAAGAGGTCATCATCTGGTTTGAATTATCCACAGTCCTAGCTAGGTGAAAGAGGTCAGGAAAAGTCAACTCTTCTCCTTGATGGATTATAGCTAAGTGTAGGACTGGTCTCCTGAAAGTAATAACAAACCATGTCTGTGTGCCATTAAGCAAGACTAACCCCTTAATGAACCCAGTTTAAGCTATGACTGGGAATCTGAGAATTTAATAATAATAAAATGCAGGAGATAGGTGCCACATTGTCTAGTTTGAGAGGCCCCAGGTCATAGGTCAGTTTAGGAAATATCAAACCTATGTAACTGATATTTTTGAGTAAATGTGTAGAGATAATTAGTTCAAGACAGGGTAATCAATCTATTCTTTACCATCTGGTGAGAAAGGGGGGCTAGAAGGGTTTAGGAGCCTATATAAATGAGAACAGAAGCAGCTTACGTTAGAGAGACGAGAAGGAACCAAGACAGGAGACACAAGACACAGAGAGCTGAAGAGAAGGAGAGAGCTAGCGTTGATGTCCTACTTTGTTTGCTGGCAAATAAAGAAGATTTCTCTCTCATTCTGGTGTGTGGTGTTTGACTCCTGAAGTACCACAGGTTCTGCTAACAATAGTGGTAATTCCTGCAACATATGCTTCCCTTTCTCCTTGATTACCAGCACCGAGGGTGTTGCTGGTGCTCCGGTCAGCGTGGGGGACCCCTCGTTTAGTCTCTTTCTCCCCTCCCTAAGTATGAGTCCGTTCCAGTTAGGCTGTGAAACCCGCATGCTTGAATTCTGAGTGAATCGGTTCCACATAGGCTGTGAGGCCCGCCTGATTGCCCTATCTTCCCTTTTCTGAGGTGCGAGTTGGTTGCTGCGTGTGTGTGTGTGTACAGGACTTGGTAGCTGGAGTAGTGTGTAGTGCCTGCTCGGCCCACCTCGGCCTTGGCCTAACCCTTAAACTAGGCCTCATCCGGGGCCCAAGGGCTCACAACCAGACTAACAGGTTTACAGAGATTTGCATGGTTGTGTGGGACAGCTTGGGAAGGGCCTTAAAATATTCTGTGGCTCCCCTGTGAGCAGGGCCAGTCTTAGGCAGGGGCGACAGTGGTGGTCACACAGGTCCTCATGCTCCCAGGGGCCCTGCAACGGCCTTGGCATGTACCTCTCTCTCTTTCTCCCCACCTGAAATCCAGCGTCTCTCCCTCCCTCCCGGCCACAGCAGTGTTTTCTTTTCTTTTGTGTTTACTGGTTCCCCCATATCCCACGACCTCTTTCTCTTCCATCCCTGCCTCAAATCCGTGGCGCCTTCCCGCAGTGATTCTGAGCACTAAAAAGAAAAGGAGCTGCCGGTATAGAGCCACTCACAGGCTCACAGCCAGGCTCTGCCAGAACCTCCCTCTTGTTTTTAATTAGAAGACTGCTCCTATCCCTTCTCAATTAGCATGAACCAGCCATTCTCAACTGGGAGGGGTAACCAGAAACCAATGCTAAGTAAACAGGATATGAGAAAGTATATTCTTTATTTGCTTACCAATTACAAATACGTTTCTCATGAGAGAATTATACAGTAACATACCTGGATGTTATTCTGTCTACATCTCCGAAATATTCTTCTCTCTACCCAGTAACTTAACATGCACATTTTCAACGTATAACACTGTTTTTATTTATGAATGCTCACTTAGGTTCATTAAACAATTTGTTAATCTTACATGATCATATCCTCTCACCTTCACTCATACTCCACTCATACCTACTACCCCACATCACAGTGAAATTGTGTGAACAAGCTTAAAGCCTCATGCAGGAAAATATAGCTGTTCTTAAAGACTAAAAACTTCATGTGACATGTATCTTCTACATGTATCCTATATAATATACTAATGGAAGAGTCAATTGTACGCCCTCTTATTCGGTCATTTTTCACCACTTGCGACCTCTGGAATGCTACGATTGCTCCAAATACTTCCTTCTAATGTCCTTTAGAGAGCTGCCGTTACGCCAACTTCTCCTTCATAGTTTTATCTCTACTAAACTGTACGGTGCTTTTTTTTTTACTCCTGCACCTTTTTTTACCAAAATGTCCACCAATTGCACCGTGCAACTTATGTCGATTCTTTCCGATTCTATCAAAGTAGGTATGAGTGGAATTTGAGTGGAGTTTGAGTGAAGGTGAGAGGATGGGCTAATGTAAGCATTCATAAATAAAAACAGTGTTATACATTGAAAAAGTGCATGTTAAGTTACTGGGTAGAGTGATTGACTAAAGTAACTAATTGAAGAGAGTTTCTCACGAGGGGAAGTGCGAAATATTCTTCTGAGAGGGCAGTTTATATAATTTTGTTTCAAACAATAATTCTTTCTCTGCAAGGCTGTCTTTCTCAGAGCTTATCTGATCTCCAGGGACTGGCAACATTCTTTTACTGTTTATACTAGTCTCCTTTCCCAGGCCTGTTTGTAGGAGTATCATAAATTCAAGAGATCATAAATCCCAAACTCATGCAAGCTCTGTCAATCTCTGATAGAATCAAGAGTTGTACAGACTTTTATCAATCTCTAACCTTTTAACCCATTCCATAATGCATAACTTGTGTTCATAATTTCGTCACTCTGTGACACACTTTCTGCTGCCATCTGGAAGAGCCTGGCCGTGAGCCTGTGCGTGAGCGTTGCAGCAGGCGACTCTATACCGGCAGCTCTTTTTCTTTGTGGTGCTCAGAACCGCTGTGGGAAGGAGCCATGGGTTTGAACCAGGATGAGGGGAGGGCAGGCTGACTGCGGTTTTGAAGCGGTGCCGGGCCACGGGAGGTGGGGGAGCCCAAGGAGGTTAGATTCCGAACAGGAGACCTGTGTGAACTGAAGATGTGATTTCATGTGCCCTAATGAAAGGTGAGTTTCAGTTTGCGTCCATTTAAGTTCAATATAGTCCATCTTGTTTTATAACACCAGGCTTCCTAAGGCACATTACAACAGCTGTTAAGATGAACCGATCAGTAAAAAGGATATCCTCACTGAATTTGGCCATCTGTATTGTACAGGTGTAGAAAAATGAGCGCAAAATACAGAGTTTATAACTGCTACAATATTTTTAAAGCTGTTTTAGTGATATTCAATTTTTATTTCATGCATGAGTGTAGTTGACTGTTTCATTTGGGGGGGGGGCAAAGGGCGGGGCATATTAGCATATTCATTTAGCATATGCATGCTAATGGAGGAAGGAAGGAAGGAAGGGAGAAAGAGATGGCTTTTTTGGGAATAACCATAATGAGTATGTATGAGATATCTCATACATATTCATTATGGTTATTCCCAAAAAAGCCAGCTCTTTCTCCCTTCCTTCCTTCCTTCTTTCCTCCTTATCCAGAATTCCCTCTTCCTCTCCAGTAGTATTTTCCCACCTCCTTTCCCATACCATGCCAGTGTAGACCTTAGAAATGCATAAGCTCTATATATAAATCCATCAAGAGGTAGTGTGTCATGATTTAGACTCTAAAACCCTTTCTGATGTTTTGGTGCCACCTCAGTAAGGCCAACACACAATCTCTTCACTGCAAAACACTATACACAAACTTGTGCAAAAACCCACTCATAACCTTACCAAACCATAACAGCACTAATTCCAAGGACAGGACGAGCTACAACCTTATCCGTGGAAAGGCAGCACTGTAATTACACCGGGCTCTAAAACACCAGTACACTACCTAGTGAAAAAAAAAGGGCTGCAAATACTACAAGCTAGCAGAATACTGCACTTTGATCACACATGAAAAACACATGACAACAAATATGACACAAGGAACTAAAAATCAAAAAATATGAAGGCAAAATACTGAACTGGAAAGTTACCTCAAGATGTCAGACTCGGCATGCAGCAATACTAGAGAAATTGAGACTTACATGCAAAATATCACAGATGCACATTTCCAAAAGCTGACATATTCCAATTAATACATTCTGAATAAAATACTTTTGCTTTGGTCCCAGTGTCTTCTGTTTTATGCAGTGTCTTCTTTCCAATTGATATTTTTTCACTCACCATGTCCACCATCCTCCTGTGCCCTTATGCGTCCTTCTACTGAGGCAGTGGGTAAAAGAAATTGATTAATTCTGAGAAATCATATGAAGGGTTAAGTCTGTTTAAAAATCTGGGGTTTAAAAGCTTGGTGATTTGAATTCTAACTTTTTACCTTGCAACTAAAGTGAAGGAATGCCAGGTGGTTCAGATTATTTAGCTCCTAGCTCTACTGAGCTACAGGTCAGAAAGGTCAGTGAGAAATGAAACTCTGTCCCTTGTGAATGATGAAGGCTAGCTCAACATCTGTATACTATTAGGCATACTGAATAGTTTTGTAAGCAGGCATGAGCCAGACATATGACATATTGTAGTTTAAGAATAGGCTGAAATACTATTTAGAAGTGCTTAATATGTAGATATTCCTGATGTTTAGATTTGTTTTATAGGGAATTTGATTATGCTTATTTTAGAATATGTATTCTGTGTAGTTAATATGTAGGAAACCTTTTTAAATTCTGTATCATTCTTTGTCTGACGTTCTAAGTAAGATTAGACTGCAGTGAAGAGGCCAACATGTGTTTTGAGTTATTCTGCAGTTCTGGCTGGTTCAATGTATAAGCTGATAGGTGAAAAAGGTCAGGAAAAGTCTTGATTAATTATAGGTAGATGTAGAAATGGTCCTGAAAGAAATAACAAGCTATGCCATTAAGTAAGACTGGCCCTTGACCCCCTTAATGAATGCCAGAGTTCAGTTAGTAGTTAGTATGAACCAGACTAGGAATATGAGAATAATAAATGTAAGAATATCCCTTAGCTTCTAAATGAACCCAGTTTAAGTTATAGACGAGAAATCAATCATAATAAGAACATGTAAGAGATGGGAGCCACAATGTCTGGTGTAAGAGGCCCCAGGTCACAGGTCAGTTTGAGAAATATTAAACCTATGTAACTGATATTTGTATGGAGCTGATTGGTTGAGGCAAGGTAATCAATCTATTCCTTAACCAATTGGAGAGTAAGGGGGGCTAGGCTAGGCTAGACTAGGCTAGATAGAACTGTATTTAAGTAGGAGCAGAAGCAGTTTACGTCAGAAGGACAGAAGGAGCTCAGAAGAGAAGAGAAGGAGAGCTGAAAGAGAGCAGAAGGAACAGACAGAGGAGAAGAGAGCTGAAGAGGACAGACAGAAGCCACAAAGATCCAGAGAGCTGAGAGAGAGAGAAGAGAGCTAGAACTGATGTCCTGCTTTGTTTGCTGGCAAATAAAGAAGATTTCTCCCTCATTCTGGTGTGCTGTCTGACTCCTGAAGTACCACAGGTTCTGCTAACAATAGGGGTAATTCATGCCTCAATTCCTGCAACACTACCATCTGTAGCCCTGTCCCTATCCTTCCTCGAGTTTCAGTATCTGCCCTCAAAGTGTTCTAATCCAGTCCTTAAATTCAGCAGTTTTCCCTCCATCCATATCCAGCATTTCTCTTCTCTCCCTTCCCCTCCATCCATGTGCATCTCCTTCCTTTGTCTTTCCTTCCCTCCATCCTTGTCCAACATTTCTCCCCTCTTCCCTGCCCTCCACTCCATCCATGTCCAGCATTTCTCCTCTCTTCCCTCCCCTCCCCTCCATCCATGTGCATCTCCTTCCTGACTTCCTGCCCCTCCATCCATCCATGTCCAGCAACTCTCCTCTCTCTCCTGCCCTCCCCTCCATCCATCCATGACCACCAACTCTCCATTCTCCCCTGCCCTCTCCTCCATCCATCCATTTCCAGCAAATTTCCTCTCTCCCCTGCCCCCTCCATCCATCCATGTCCAGCAATTCTCCTCTCTCCCCTGCCCTCCCCTCCTCTCCATGTCCAGTGATTTCTCTTCTCTCCCCCTGCCCTCTCCTCCCATCCATGTCCAGTGATTCTCCTCTGCCCTCTCCTCCTACCCATGTCCAACGATTCTCCTTTGCCCCCTATCTTCCCCTCCCATCCACGTCCAGTGACTTGCCCCAGCTCCCCCTTTTCAGTCCCCAAGTTCGAGTTCCAACCCAGCCCCACCTGCCCTTCCTCAGCTCCCAGACAGCCCTCCTCTCCGTTCCTGCTGCCCTGCGTTTAAATGTTTTATTTTATGTTGCTGCGACGGCACTGAAAACAGCACAGTGGGTTTGCCTTCAGCTTTTCCCTTCCCTCACAGTGTCCCACTCTCGCGGAAACAGAAAATACATCATCAGAGGAAAGAGGGACACTGAGAGGGAAGGGAAAAGCTGAAGGCGAGCCCCCTGTGCTGTTTTCAGCGCTGTCGCTGCGACTTAAAATAAAAGGTTTAAACGCAGGGCGGCAGGAGCAGAGAGCAGGGCTGTCGGGAGCTGAGGGCGGAAAGGAGGGACCGAGAGCTGCCTGCCCCCTCGCCCCCCCCAAACTATGCCCATGATTTCATGATATTTATATCTATATAGGGGAAATTTCAAATAAATTTATTTGAGAAGGAGCATCAGCATGCACAGGAGGAGCAAGAAGAAAGAAGAGCACGGCAGCGAACGCGGCTGCGCCGGAGACCGGCGCTGAAGAAGGCTTCAACTGGCGGAGGTTGTGGACCCCCGCCAGCAAAGGTATTTGTTTGTGAGGTGAGGCGAGGCGGAGGGGGGGGGGGGCGGTAGCTGGGCGGCACTCAAAATGTGCCCCCAACCTCGGGCTCTGGCCCCCTCCCACCATGAGGTCTGGCTACGCCCCTGTTGTGGCCCCCAGCTGAACTGAAGCCCTGATGCTAACAAAGAAAGAGCACAACTCACTCACACTGGTGATCAGCAGAGCAGTCCCGTACGTAAGCTTACCTCCGTGCAGTGGGGTTCTATGTTTCAGTACCCTGCGAGGTCCTCTCATGCTCCCTTGTCTCTCTTCATCGGAGATTACTGATGCTTGATCAACCAGAGCATGAAGGATTTTTCAGCTGTTTCAGTTTCCCCGTGATGACTGCATCTGCATTGTGGGCTGTGCTCAGGGACAGCTCAAGGTATTTTAAGTTTCGGTTTCTGTACATAGCTGCAAGCAGTTTTTTTAAAATTAGAAATCAGAATGACAGAAAGAACACAATGACGCAAGACCTGGACAGGAGCTTTACTGTAACGATCTGAAGCTACTGAATATTTGAAACATCCCCACCTCTTTAATTCCCTTACCTCTTAATTGTTCTGTCTGTCCTATTTAGATTGTAAGCTCTTTGAGCAGGAACTGTCTTTTTTCATGTATGCCTTGTAGCGCTATAGAAGTGTTAAGTAGTAGTAGTAGTAATCCCCTATTATAATGGCGATTACTAAAGAACATGCAAGAACTCTCCAGTTTCTGGGGGGGGGGGGAGGGAGTGACACAAAGGGTGGACAGAGATCCAGCCCAAGGGGTGCGTGTATTGGGAAAGTTGCAGCGGGAAATGTATGTGGTGGTGGTTTCAGTGACAGTAAGGGGCGGAGTTTGGTGTTAATTAAAAGTTTCTGTATGGAAAAGCACATGATCTTTGGTTGCCTCTACCCCAGCCAGGATCCATGAGAAGAGTGGGGGGGGGGGGGGTCCTGGCTGGGTTCAAGAAACTAAGTGGAGGTTTTTGCAAATTCCAGCATCAATCCATGAAGTAGGGGATCCCAGCCAGCAAACAATAGGGAGAACCTGTTAGAAGCCAAAGGCAGTAGCCCTGAGATGAGAGCAGTGGCGTACCAAGGGGGGGGCGGTGGGGGCGGTCCGCCCCGGGTGCACGCTGTGGGGGGGGTGCCACGGTGCGCGCCTGCTCAGACTTCCCTGACTTCGCGCGTTCGCTGCAGCTCCCTCTGCCCTGGAACAGGTTACTTCCTGTTCCGGGTCAGAGGGAGCTGCAGCGAACGCGCGAAGTCAGGGAACTCTGAGCAGGCGTGCGCCGCGGCATCCCCCCCCCAGCGGTGTGCACCCGGGGGGGGGTCCGCGCTACATCGGGGGGGGGGTGCTGCACCCGGGGGGGTCCACGCTGCATCGGGGGGGGGTGCTGCACCCGGGGGGGCGGGGCGCCGCCCCGGGTGTCCACCCCCCTAGGAACGCCACTGCCTGAGAGGTACACCATATGGGAAGGAATGGACAGCCAGGGAGGTCTGGTCCAGGAGGAGAAACATCACTTGGTGTACCAGTGCTCCAGGCCACAGCCTTATATTATTTACCCCAGAAGGGATGGGTCTTGGACTGGAGGAATTGTAAATATGTACATACTGTAGGATTGCTAAGAGAAACCATTTTGTCAATTTGACTGTAACTAATAGTCTTGCTGTAAGAAGAAGAAAAGCCTTTTAACCCAAATTCTGACTGCATATAAGAACTTATGAAGCTGGATTTAACTGCCTGTTGCAGAGTTCAGTAAAGTTTAAGTTGCATAAAACAAAATCCTTGGAATGGAGAGTGTTCTTTTGAGCGAGAAGAAAATACTTTACTCCCAGACTGTTAAAAGAATACTTGGCAAAGCCTGGTTTATACCTTATGGCCTAACGGAGTAAGTTCGGCCCCAGCCTGCACCCAAGCGCAAGGAAAAGGAAATAAAACTGTGTGTGGGAAAATCTTGTTTGTGGCCCAGGTCTAAGGGGGTGCTTGACCCCGAGAGTGAGCTAGTCGGTGAGACCCAGGTTACATTAATATTTACCTGGGGTGCCTCCAGGACAAAACCTGGTCCTGGAGGCACCCCAGCCAGTCAGGTTTTCAGGATACCCACAATGAATATTTATGAGAAAGATTTGCGTGCAGTGGAGGTACTGCATGCAAATGTATCTCATGAATATTCATTGTGGATGTCTTGAAAACCTGACTGGCTGGGGTGCCTCCAAGACCGGGTTTGGAAACCACTGCAACAGTGATTGCAGAGCATCTCAAGGAGTAGTTTAGTGGTCAGAGCACCAGGGTTGACATCCAGGGGGCGCCCAGGTCAAATCCCACTGCTGCTCCTTGGGTCTTGAGCAGTGTTGCCAGGTGGGCGGTTTTCCCGCCCAAATGGGCGGTTTTCCGTGACCCGTCGCGGGAAATTTTTGCCCGTGGCGGGTCGCGGTTTTTTGGGCTTTTTTTTCTTTTCCGCGGTTTTTCGGGCGGTTTTTTCGGCCGCGGGGGGCGGGGTTAGTGACGTTTTGGGCGGGGTCGATGACGTGGGAGGCGGGGCCGATGACGGGGAGATGGGGCCGGTGACGGGGGAGGCGGGGCCAGTGATGGCGGGGGCGGGGTTGATGACGGCGGGGGTGATGACGCGGGGGTGGGGGTGTCAGGGGCGGGGTTTGAGTTTGGTCGGGTTTTGGACGGTTTTTACGCTGGATTGGGTGGGAAAAAAATTTTCCACCTGGCAACACTGGTCTTGAGCAAGTTACATAACCCTTCATTGTCTCAGGTACAAAATTAGATTGAGAGCCCTTCAGGGATAAGGAAATACATAATGAAAGTAAATCACCTTGAGCTAGTGCTGAAAAGGTGTGAGTGCCTAAATCTAAATAAGTAAGAACTGGAAGCTCAGCACAGTAAAAGAATTGTCAGTGCGAATGCAAAATTCTGACATATTGTTAATTGTATCATTTTGAATGATGGTATTCTGGTGATAAGGATGGCTTGGAGTGGGGTGAGCGTCCTAATGAGGAGGAAGATGGTACCTCTGTGGCTAGGATTCATTCCTTCTGAACAGGATTCCTTTGTGTTTATCCCACGCATGTTTGATAAACATAGAGGAATCCTGTTCAGAAGGAATGGATCCTAAGGAGCTTAGCCGAGATTGGGTGGCAGAACCGGTGGCTGGAGGTGGAGATGGTGCTGGGCAGACTTATATGGTCTGTGCCAGAGCCGGTGGTGGGAGGCAGGACTGGTGGTTGGGAGGCGGGGATAGTGCTGGGCAGACTTATACGGTCTGTGTCCTGAAAAGGACAGGTACAAATCAAGGTAAGGTATACACAAAAAGTAGCACATGTGAGTTTATCTTGTTGGGCAGACTGGATGGACCGTGCAGGTCTTTTTCTGCCGTCATCTACTATGTTACTATGTATTGTGTTTTAGGTCAAACATTTTTAACACACAAAAATTACTAGATAATAATGCTAACTTATCAGGCTGCTGTGCTCAATAGAATCAACTTAATACTTCTTAGCCAGCTAGTATGTTTTTACTGTGTGTTCTACACAAACTAATTTGGTGTAGTGAAGGAGGAAAAGACCTCAGAAACTCAGCCTATGGAATTTGTATTGTACCACAGTGGCTGAGGGGAGATATGATAGAGGTCTATAAAATAATGAGTGGAGTTGAACGGTTAGATGTGAAGCGTCTGTTCACGCTTTCCAAAAATACTAGGACTAGGGGGCATGGAATGAAGCTACAATGTAGTAAATTTAAAACAAATCAGAGAAAGGTTTTCTTCACTCAACATGTAATTAAACTCTGGAATTCATTGCCAGAGAATGTGGTAAAGGCAGTTAGCTTAGCGGAGTTTTAAAGAGGTTTGGACGGCTTCCTAAAGGAAAAGTCCATAGACCGTTATCAAATGGACTTGGGGAAAATCCACTATTTCTGGGATAAGCAGTATAAAATGTTTTTCTCATTGCAAATTTCTCGTACTGTTGTCATATGGCATGAAAGGCACTTATCTGAATCCGTCGCTGCTAATGCATATTTTCAGATCCCATCCCAGATAGGCCCTGACTGGGGGTGGAGGTGGTAGCAGCAACAGCAGCAATGGTGGCTGCAGTGACGGTGAGGGCAAGGAGGAGCACTGGCAGATGGCTGTATGGAGGCATTGACTGCCCTTGTTGGCTCTCTTTCAACCCTTTCAAACCCACAGAGACCTTAAAAATGATCAAAGACCACTGCACTAAAAGCAGCCATAGGGGATAATTCTAGAAGGAGTCAGCCAAATGTAGATGACTAAAACATGCAAAATTGCTGGTATTCTAGTCACTTACGTACATATGTGAACACACATACGTGTGTAAATGATTATATTCTGTCGGCACACTATTTTAGTGTGCACCAATCCTTTAGGGTGTGGATTTTGCAGATGGGTGGAGAGTTAGGGCAGTGCATGGCCAGGTTGCACACATATGCGCATAAATGATAGAATGTTATGATTTACACACGTTCTTGCACAATCCAGGCACGAGTATTTACACCAGCTCTCTGGCTAGTGTAAAGTGGTCATGCCTAAAATATAAGTGCGCTTTTCACCTGTTACACTAGTATTGTGTAAAGTAAAGGTGCTTTCCTGGCATCTAACAAAAGGAACTTTATTATACAATTCCCCTCATCGTGGCTCAGTGGCAGTGCTGAACATAAGAATAGCCATACTGCTCCATTGAGTATGGCATGAATCTCGGCTGTTTCAGCGTTCATTTTCTGCATTTTAGCGGACATATTTTTTTGTATCCACGGCCAGAATTCTGCATACATTTCACACATTCCTGACCTGCCCATGTCTCTCCAATATCCACAGCCCCAGTAGTTACATGCTAAAGGAATTATGCACTAAGGTTATAGAGTATTAAGAGTATTAGCTGAAATTGGGTGGCGGAGCAGGTGGGGAGAAGAGGGGTTGGTGGTTGGGAGGCTAGGATAGGGGAGGGCAGACTTATACGGTCTGTACCAGAGCCGGTGATGGGAGGCGGGACTGGTGGTTGGGAGGCGGGAAATACTGCTGGGCAGACTTGTACGGTCTGTGCCCTGAAAAGGACAGGTACAAATTCAAGGTAAGGTATACACATATGAGTTTGTCTTGGGCAGACTGGATGGACCATGCAGGTCTTTTTCTGCCGTCATCTACTATGTTACTATGTAAGAGTAGTTACACACTTAGATGCAAATTAGTGCCAATTAGCAGCAATTAATTCCAGTTATAAGCAATTATTAACACCAATTAGAATCTAATTTAACAATTAAGGTACATGCATACCTGGTAGAATTCTATAAACCGCACATAGAATTTTACATGCTAAGCAACAAAATGGGCTCACAAGATTATAGGATTAGGGACACAGTGTCAAGCACCTTTAGAATAATTAAATAAGGAGAATGTTTATAGACTCTAATATCACATATAAAAGAAAACACTGATTGGGTTAAAAATTGGTTGAATGGAAGGAGACAGAGAGTAGTGGTAAATGGAACTTGCTCTGAAGAAAAGGATGTACCACAGGGACCGGTCCTTGGGCCAGCTCTTTTTAACATCTTTGTGAGCGATATTGCGGAAGGGCTGTCTGGTAAGGTTTGTCTCTTTGTGGATGATACCAAACTCTGCAACAGGGTGGACACCCTGGAGGGGGTGAATGACATGAGGAAGGACCTAGCAAAGCTGGAGGGATGGACCGATATTTGGCAACTAAGATTTAATCCCCAAAAATGTAAGGTCATGCACTTGGGTCACAAGAATCCGAGGGAATGGTACAGTATAGGGGGTGAAGTGCTTCAGTGTGCGAAGGAAGAGCGGGACTTGGGGGTGAATGACATGAGGAAGGACCTAGTGAAGCTGGAGGAATGGCCCGATATTTGGCAAGTAAGATTTAATGCTAAAAAATGTAGGGTCATGCATTTGGGTCACAAGAATCCGAGGGAACAGTACAGTATAGGGGGTGAAGTGCTTCAGTGTAGAAAGGAAGAGTGGGACTTGGGGGTGATTGTATCTGATGACCTTAAAGCTTTTAAACAGGTAGAAAATGCGACGGTCAAAGCCAGAAGGATGCTTGGGTGCATAAAAAGAGGGATGACCAGCAGGAAAAAGAAGGTGATAGTGCCATTGTATAAGTCTCTGGTGAGGCCCCATTTAGAGTACTATGTGCAGTTCTGGAGACCGCACCTAAGGGAAGATAAAAACAGGATGGAGTTGGTCCAGAGGGCGGCTACAAAATTAGTAAGCAGTCTTGAACCCAAAAATTATAGGGACAGGCTTATGAACCTCAACATGTTTGCGCAGGAAGAGAAGAGGGAGAGAGGAGATATGATAGAGACGTTTAAATATCTCAAGGGCATTAATGTACAGGAAGTGAGCCTTTTTCAACTGAAGGAGAGCTCTGGAACAAAGGGACACATGATGAGGTTAAGAGGGAATAGGCTGAGGAGTCATCTAAGAAAGTATTATTTCACGGAAAGGGTGGTGGAAGCATGGAATGGCCTCCTAGAATTAGCACTGGGGTTTACTAAGCTGCTAGATCGTCTGACTGTGCACTAGTGCCGACACAGCCCGTTCACTTTGAATGGGCTGTGTCGGCAGTGCCGCGCGGCTTAGTAAACAGAGAGGGGCATAATTGAACGAAAACGCCTATCTCCATGGGCGTTTATCTCCGAGAACGGGTCAGTGAAGGGGCGGACCGAACCGTATTTTCGAAAAAAATAGACGCCCATGTTTTATTCAACAATGTGTGAGCTGGGCGTTTTTGTTTTTCAGCGATAATAGAAAATGAAAGCGCCTAGCTCAAAAACGAATAAATCCAAGACATTTATTCGTGGGAGGGGCCAGGATTCGTAGTGCACTGGTCCCCCTCACATGCCAGGACACCAACCGGGCACCCTAGGGGGCACTTTTACAAAAACAAAAAAAAAGGTAAAAGAGCTCCCAGGTGCATAGCACCCTTCCCTTGTGTGTTGAGCCCCCCAAATCCCCCTCAAAACCCACTGCCCACAAGTCTACACCATTACTATAGCCCTAAGGGGTGAAGGGGGGCACCTACATGTGGGTACAGTGGGTTTGGGGGGGTTGGACGACTAATAAGCATTAAGCAGCACAATTGTAACAGGTAGGGGGGGATGGGCCTGGGTCCACCTGCCTGAAGTCCACTGCACCCCCTAACAACTCCTCCAGTGACCTGCATACTGCTGCCAGGGAGCTGGGTATGACATTTGAGGGTGAAAATAAAAATGTGTGAAACATCATTTTTTTGTGGTGGGAGGGGGTTAGTGACCACTGGGGGAGTCAGGGGAGGTCATCCCCGATTCCCTCCAGTGGTCATCTGGTCATTTAGGGCACATTTTGGGGCCTTATTCGTGAAAAAACAGGGTCCAGGAAAAGTGTCCTAAATTCTAGCTAAAAACGCATACTTTCTTCCCATTATCAGTGAAATGCGCCCATCTTTGTTCGGCAGATAACCACGCCCCAGTTCCGCCTTCGCCACACCTCTGACAAGCCCCCATAAACTTTGTCCGCATCCGCGACGGAGTGCAGTTGAAAACGTCCAAAAATCGGCTTTCGATTATACCGCTTTATTCGGTTTTGTGAGATAAACGTCCATCTCCCGATTTAGGTCGGAACTTGGGCGTTTTTCTCGTTCGATTATAAGCAGGAGAGTAACATAGTAACATAGTAAATGACGGCAGATAAAGACCTGAACGGTCCATCCAGTCTGCCCAACAAGATAAACTCATTTTACATGGTATGAAAGTGCAAAACCGTTAAGAGACAAATTACACTGGCTCCCAATTAAAGAACGTATCACATTCAAGATCTGCACGATTGTTCACAAATTCATTTACGGAGATGCCCCGTCATACATGCTTGATCTCGTAGACCTCCCACCTAGAAATGGCAGAAGATCTGCCCTGTACTTTTCTTAACCTACACTTCCCCAGCTGCAAAGGACTAAAATACAAACTAATACACACCTCCAGCTTTTCCTACATAAGCACGCAATTGTAGAACGCTATACCAAATCACATGAAAACAATTAATGAAATCACTAACTTTCGCAAATCGCTGAAAACATATCTTTTCACCAAAGCCTATCACGAGAATCCATAACAAATTACAACAGATCACCACTCTTCCCTTACTATGATTGTCTTTTATAATCGCTTGATTAGACTAACCTACGACCCTTGTTTTCCTTGATATCTCTGTAACATCAACAGTATCTTTTGTACCCTGATATGGTGACGCCATAACAGGTCTCTGTAAGCCACACTGAGCCTGCAAATAGGTGGGAAAATGTGGGATACAAGTGCAACAAATAATAATAATAATAATAAAATAATAATGTAATACTTTATATGTATAGCCGAGTTTGATTTGTCCCTGCCTTTCTCAAGGCACAGACCGTAGAAGTCCGCCCTGCACCAGTTTTATTCTCCAAATACCGGAGTAGTCACCCAATGTCCGCTAAGATTCCATAGATCCATTCCTTCTAAACAGGATTCCTTTGTGTTTATCCCACGCATGTTTGAATTCCATTACCGTTTTCATCTCCACCACCTCCCGCGGTATTCCAGATAGCCTCTTCAAAAGTTATTATTATTTATTATTATTATTATTTGTTACATTTGTATCCCACATTTTCCCACCTATTTGCAGGCTCAATGTGGCTTACATAGTACCGAAAAGGCATTCGCCAAGTCCGGTAGAGAAACAAATACAAGGTGATATTTAGGTCGGATAAAGGTACATGTGTTTCAAGTACGATAGGGGTTGAGGAGGGGTCCATTACGAGCTTGTGTTTTGTTGTGTTGCAGGGTGTAGGTGTATTATCGACGACGACACCCAGATCCCTTTCTTGGTCTGTTACTCCTAACGTGGAACCTTGCATGACGTAGCTATAATTCGGGTTCTTTATTCCCCACATGCATCACCTTGCTTACATTAAACGTCATCTGCCATCTAGCCACCCAGTCTCCCAGTCTCGCAAAGTCCTTCTGTAATTTTTCACAATCCTGTTGCGAGTTAATGACTTTGAATAACTTTGTGTCATCAGCAAATTTTCATCAGTAATTACCTCGCTCATCAGTAATTACCTCGCTAGTTACTCCCATCTCTAAATCATTTATAAATATATTAAAAAGCAGCGGTCCTAGCACAGACTACTGAGGAACCCCACTAGTTACACCTAGGGATCCTTTTACAAAGGTGCACTGAAAAATGGCTTGCGATCGTGTAGGCATGGGTTTTGGGTGTGCGCCGATCAATTATTCAGCGCGCTTGTAAAAAAAAAAGGCCTTTTAAAAATTTTTGCAGAAAATGGACATGCAGCAAAATCAACATTGTCACGCGTCCGTATTGGGTCTGACACCTTACCGCCAGCAATTGACTTAGTGGTAAAGTCTCATGCAGTAACCAGTCGGTAATGACCTACCTTCAATCAAATGCCACTTGGAATGCAGCCGATATGCAAGGCCAAAACCAAATTTTTTAGACGCGTGTATCGGACGCGCCCCAAAAATGAAATTACCATAAGAGCCATGCAGTAACAGAGCAGTAAATCCATTTTGGCGCAAGTTGGGCGCATGTAGATGCTTACGCAGCTTAGTAAAAGGACCCCCTATTGTTTTAAATAGATTATTTAGCATGCATATAATATATTAGATTATTGTACAGTTATATTCCTTTTATTTGGTGCAGCAGGCTTTACCACCAAATATGGGACATTTTTTGTTAAAAGCGGTGATCATTACCTTTTGTGATTTTTCCTCCCCTTGTCTTTCTTTAAGTATACATATCTGGCTGCTATGTTTGTGTCTATATGGGTTTGGGGTTTTTTTTTTTTGCATTACATATTCATAGATGATATATACTACCGTCCGCCGTGACAGAACGAACAGATGGATGAAGAAAGGTTTACAGAGATTAGGAAAGCTGGCAAATTAGGCAACGTTATAGTAATAGGTGATTTCAATTATCCCGATATTGACTGGTTAAATGTTACATCAGGGAGTGCCAGGGAGATAAAATTTCTAGATGTAATAAAAGACTGCTTCTTGGAGCAACTGGTCCAGGAACCGACAACAGGGGAAGTCATTTTAGATCTGGTCCTTGGTGGCGTGCAGGGCATAGTGCGAGTGGTGACAGTGTTGGGTCCCCTGGGAAACAGTGATCAAGTTTGAGCTACTATCTGGGATGAACCCACAAAGGAAATCTACTGTACCTGCATTTAATTTTCAAAAGGGTGGCTATAATATCATGAGGAAGATGGTTAAAAAGAAATTAAAAGAATTAGCTGCAAAGGTTAGGACACTAAATCAGGCGTGGATGTTATTCAAAAATACCATCTTGGAAGCCCAGACCAGATGCATTCCATGTATTTGCAAAGGTGGAAAGAAGAGAAAACATCAGCCAGCATGGTTGAAAGGTGAGGTAAAAGAGGCCATTACAGCAAAAAGATTGTCCTTCAGACAATAGAAAAAGGGGGAAAGGAAAATGGGACTTCATACACCACCTTTCTGAGGTTTTTGCAACTACATTCAAAGCGGTTTGCATATATTCAGGTACTTATTTTGTACCAGGGGCAATGGAGGGTTAAGTGACTTGCCCAGAGTCACAAGGAGCTGCAGTGGGAATCAAACTCAGTTCCTCATGATCAAAGTCCACTGCACTAACCACTAGGCTACTCCTCAAAGGACCCAAATGAAGAAAATAAGCAACATAAGCACTGGCAAGTCAGATGCAAAGCATTAATAAAGAAGGCTAAAATAGAATATGAAGAGAAACTTGCCACAGAGGCTAAAACTCAAAGTAACAACTTTTTCAGGTACATCAGAAGCAGAAAGCTTGCGAGAGAATCTGTGGGACCATTAGATCATGAAGGAGCAAAAGGCCATAGCGGAGAATCTGAATGAATTCTTTGCTTTGGTCTTTAAGGAATAAGATGTAAGGGATCTGCCTGTACCAGAAATGGTTTTCAAGGGTGATGATGTGGAGGAACTGAAAGAAATCTCAATAAACCTGGAAGATGTACTGAGCCAAACTGACAAATTAAAGAGTAGTAAATCACCTGGTCCGGATGGCATACAACTCAAGCATGAAATTTCTGATCTGCTGTTAGTAATATGTAACCTGTCATTAAAATCGTCCATAGTACCTGAAGATTGGAAGATGGCCAATGTGACTCTGATTTTAAAAAAGGTTCTAGTGGTGATCCTTGAAATTATAGACTGGTTTGTAATGTGATGCTTGAGGGTAAACATTTTCAGTTTGTAGACCCAAAACAGTTGAAAGAGTTTATTGATGCAAGAGTTGATGTGAATATAGTAAACCTTCCCTAATTAGCAGGCAGGGGTCTGAACCAGAGGAAGCATCTATTGATTGTTAATTTTTGTATTTTTTTTTTCTTTTTTTTAAATTTCCTTAATCTTGGAATCAAATTTCTTTAACTTGTGGACAAATGGGCTGTAAAGATATATACTTATCATTTCTGTTTCCTAATGTTAAATAATGCCGATTGCATATTCACTTTAAGTGGTGATGTATTGGAAAATTTAAATAAATATTAAAAAAAGAAAAAAAAGAAAAATTATAGACTGGTAAGCCTGACGTTGGTGCCAGGCAAAATAGTGGAAACTATTATAAAGAATAAAATTACAGAACACATAGATAAACATGGTTTAATGGGACTGAGTCAGCATGGGTTCATCCAAGGGAAGTCTTGCCTCACCAATTTGATTCATTTCTTTGAAGGCATGAATAAACATGTGGCTAAAAGGAAATGGGAAAGGGAAATGGGACTTGATATACTGCCTTTCTGTGGTATTTTGCAACTACATTCAAAGCGGTTTACATATATACAGGTACTTATTTTGTACCTGGGGCAATGGAGGGTTAAGTGACTTGCCCACAAGTGACTTGTCACAAGGAGCTGCAGTGAGAATCGAACCCAGTTCCCCAGGATCAAAGCCTGCTGCACTAACCACTAGGTTGCTGTGGTGTATCTAGATTTTCAAAAAGCTTTTGATAAAGTTTCTCATGAGAGACTCCTGAGATAATTAAAGAGTCATGGGATAGGAGGCAAGGTTCTGGTGTGGATTAGGAATTGGTTATTGGACAGAAAACAGAGGTTAGGGTTAAATGGTCATTTCTCTCAATGGAGGAGGGTGAACAGTGGAGTGCCGCAGGGATCTGTACTGGGACCAGTGCTATTTAACATATTTATAAATGATATGGAACTGGAAACAACGAGTGAGGTGATTAAATTTGCTTTCGATTATGCCGATTGGGGCGACCCTGAGAGAAGGACGCCCATCTCCCGATTTGTGTCGGAAGATGGGCATCCTTCTCTTCCGATTAGTAGAATTAGAAAAGGTTCAAAGAAGAGCAACCAAAATGATAAAGGGGATGGAACTCCTCTCGTATGAGGAAAGGCTAAAGAGGTTAGGGCTCTTCAGCTTGGAAAAGAGAAGGATGAGGGGAGATATGATTGAGGTCTACAACACCCACTACATAAGTACATAAGTAATGCCATACTGGGAAAAGACCAAGGGTCCATCGAACCCAGCATCCTGTCCACGACAGCAGCCAATCCAGGCCAAGGGCACCTGGCAAGCTTCCCAAACGTACAAACATACTATACATGTTATTCCTGGAATTGTGGATTTTTCCCAAGTCCATTTAGTAGCGGTTTATGGACTTCTCCAAGCTGAATAGCCCTAGCCTCCTTAATCTTTCTTCATAGGGAAGTGGTCCCATCCCCGCTATCATTTTAGTCGCCCTTCTCTGCACCTTTTCCAATTCTACTATATCTTTCTTGAGATGCGGCGACCAGAATTGAACACAATACTCAAGGTGCGGTTGCACCATGGAGCGATACAACAGCATTATAACATCCTCACACCTGTTTTCCATACCTTTCCTAATAATACCCAACATTCTATTCGCTTTCCTAGCCACAGCAGCACACTGAGTAGAAGGTTTCAGTGTATTATCGACGACAACACCCAGATCCCTTTCTTGGTCCGTAACTCCTAACGTGGAACCTTGCATGACGTAGCTATAATTCGGGTTCTTTTTTCCCACATGCATCATCTTGCACTTGCTCACATTAAACGTCATCTGCCATTTAGCCGCCCAGTCTCCCAGACTCGTAAGGTCCTCTTGGAATTTTTCACAATCATGTCGCGATTTAACAACTTTGAATAACTTTGTGTCATCAGCAAATTTAATTACCTCGCTAGTTACTCCCATCTCTAAATTATTTATAAATATATTAAAAAGCAGCGGTCCTAGCACAGATCCCTGAGGAACCCCACTAACTACCCTTCTCCATTGTGAATACTGCCCATTTAACCCCACTCTCTGTTTCCAATCCTTCAACCAGTTTTTAATCCACAATAGGACATTTCCTCCTATCCCATGACCCTCCAATTTCCTCTGTAGCCTTTCATGAGGTACCTTGTCAAACGCCTTTTGGAAATCCAGATACACAATATCAACCGATTCCCCTTTGTCCACATGTTTGGTTACTCCTTCAAAGAATTGAAGTAAATTGGTCAGGCAAGATTTCCCCACACAAAAGCCGTGCTGACTCCGTCTCAGTAATCCATGTCCTCAGATGTGCTCTGTAATTTTGTTTTTAATAATAGCCTCTACCATTTTCCCCGGCACTGACGTCAGACTCACCGGTCTATAATTTCCCGGATCTCCCCTGGAGCCTTTTTTAAAAATCGGTGTTACATTGGCCACCCTCCAATCTTCCAGTATTAACTTAAATGACCATCGTTGAATATTCACTTAGTCGGTTAAGTTAGCATTGGTCAAAAAAAACGGCTATTCAATGCCAGTCACCAGAAATGGCCCGGCATTGATGAAACCTGGTATAAATGCTGGCATGCAACTAATTGAAGTTGAGCGCATAAATTAACCTATTCTATAACATTGTGCCTAATTTCTGGGAATGCCTCTGATCCACCCATGCCCTTTCTATGGTCACGCCCCTTTTTGAGTTTGTACACTATGAAATTTAGGGGCCCTTTTACTAAGCCGCGTAAGCGTCTACGTGCGCCCAACGTGCATCAAAATGGAGTTATCGCCCGACCACCGTGTGGCTCTTGTGGTAATTTCATTTTTGGTGTGTGTCCAATAAGCGCATCCGAAAAATATTTTTATCAGACGCGCGTGATGGACACGCGCCAAGTGGCATTTGATGCATGTAGGTCATTACCAACCGGTTACCATGTGAGTCTTTACCACTAGGTCAATGGCTGGAGGTAAAGTCTCAGACCCAAAATAGACGCACGGCAATTTTCATTTTGCTGCACGTCCATTTTCGGCAAAAATCTTTATTTTTTTTTTTAATTTATTTTCAAATTTTAATAATTACAATATTCAATAAATCTTGAATAAAATACATGAAATATGCAACATCATCATGGGGAAACAATAATACAAAGAGAAATAGAAAAAAAAAACTCTTATCGACCACAATTTAGGAATTGATCCAAGAAAAAGAAATTAAATTATAAGCTAATATAACAAAGCCTATTCTCTAATTGTTAAACCAAAGACTGCACCATGCTCTGTTGACTTAATCCAAGCTACTATACAGTGTTACATTCAGGATTAAATTTTCACAATTACACTCTCTTTGCTTAATAAAAAATCCTCTAACTGCTTAGGTTCAAAAAATTGATATTGCTTTGTTTGATACAGTATCCTACAAACACAAGGAAATTTCAATTGAAAATTTGCTCCTAAAGCTACTACCCTAGGACGCTGTAAAAGAAATACGTTTCTTCTCTTTTGGGTTTCCCTGGATAAATGCGGGAAAACCCTTACTTTTGAACCTAAAAATAAAGAATTCAAGTGTCTCGGACAGTCTGAGTACAGCATCTCTATCTAATTCTAATGCAAATGTCACTAACAAAGTAGTTCTTTGTGTGACAACCTCCAGAGATGATTCCAGGAACTCAGTCAAGTTCATTACACCTTGAGGGTTTAAATTATCTGGGTTTTCCCCAGTAATTTGCAAATAGTATGCCCTTGTAATAGGTGGTAAAGAATTTTCAGGTAGTCCCAGGATTTCTACTAAATATTTCTTAACCATTTGTACTGGTGACACAAGTGGAGATTTAGGAAAGTTAATAATTCTTAGGTTAAGTCTCTTTGATTGATTCTCCAAATATTCCAAGCGTTTAGAGGCAAAATTCCTTTCTTTAATCAAAGACTGCTCCACAATTTCCATTTTTTCAAGTTTGCCAGAGAGGGTTTTTACCTCTGCTGCTTGGAGATCATTAATTTGTAATTGTTTCAATGTAGACCCAGCCAAAACCTTGATAGTTTCAGAATTCTTTACTATCATAGTTTGTAAAGCAGAGAGAGTTGTGGAATTTAAATCCCAAAGTGACTAATGTCACTACAGCAGGTCTTCCCCTCAAAAACCAGTGGAGGTGCTTTCGCAACTTGTTCCAGGATACTCACAGTCACAGCAGGAGTAGAGCTTTCCTCTGGAATATTCAAGCTTCCAGCGTTTGTTCCAGCTTCCAGCAAGTTCCCTCCCTGAATGCTCCTTTCACCTGACAGGATTGAAGCAACAGGACTCGCCACAAAGCTCTCTCTTCCTGGTTGGGGTGGTGCTGTACGTGGGACAGGGCTCAAAGAAGCCCCATCAATACTGGCTCCGAGGGGCGGACTCCAGCAGCAGGAGTAGAGGTCATACCTGAGCCAGACACAATTCCAAAGTGTTCGAGCGTTGGCTGTTGGAGCGGGGGTTTATCGCCTAGGGCAGAGGGAATCTCCCTGACTTTCCCTCATCTCTCACCCATCTGAAACAGCAGGTAAGAGGCTCTTTCCAGAGTCAGCTTGAGCACTATTCAGAATGCGTCTGTCGGTGCAAGTCACACCGTCGCCATCTTGGATCCGGTCCAGCTTGTCGGCAAAAATCTTTAAAAGGCATTTTTTGCAGGCACGCTGAAAAATGGATCGCTGCACACCCAAAACCCACGCCTACACTACTGCAAGCCATTTTTCAGCGTGCCTTTTTAAAAGGACCCCTTAGTTGCGTTGTCATAGAATTGGACATGGAGTAGTTCTGTACGTAACTCCTACTTTTGCCAATTGTGCTTGTTTACTCGATTTATTGATTGTTAATGCCTAAGGGGTCCTTTTACTAAGGCGCGCTAATAGATTTAGTGCATGCCTACAATTAGCGTGTCCTAATTGATAAGACACCCATAGGAATATAATGGGCATCTTTGCATTTAATGTGCACTAAATCCATTAGCACACCTTAGTAAAAGGACCCTCAATTAGTTTGTGTGTGGATCTGGGATCCAAGCCCAAATTTTGGCAACCTATATAGAATCCAAGGGTTAGTGTATGAACATGGGGAATTTTTGACTACAATTTATATTAAGCCTTCAGACAGAAACATATTATCTTTTTCTAGTACGCATCCTTTTCATTTGCGTTCTGACATAATTTTTTCTCTGTTTTTGCGATATCAGCATATTTGAGTACCAAACAGTAGTATGGACATATTGCTGAGCTTCTGGGTACTAAATTGCAAGAACGGGGAAAATCCCCTTCAGATAGTGAGAAAAAGAGCTAAGTGTGCATTGTACAATTCTCGTGAACATCTTTTGAACTATAAGCCAAAGTCTGTGACATCTGTATATAGTGTCTTAACATTTATTACGAAGTACACCTCCAGAATTGAGCAGTCAGTCTGACGTATCCAGAAACATTTGTGGTTGCTAAGAGTTCGTCCATGTTTTAGGAATGTGGAAGTTGTTTTTTTTTTCTTATGTGATAAATTGGAACCTCTGTGATAGATTGTAAAATGTGGAGATATCGACAAACCATTTCCTTGATGGAGACATCGTTATATTAATTCTGGCAAATGTGTTGTATTTTTCCAATACATGTCAATCCGAACGTGTGATATATCTATTGCATTGCCTATGTGGTTTGTTCTGCGTTGGTCAAACAGCTAGAAAACTGAAGACAAGATTAATAGCAGCGAAGAGGAGTAGGATGGTCTGGCCTTCACAAAAACCAAGGGAGAGGTATAAAAATTCAGCCTTTATTAGGAAAACAACACAAGACTCGACACAGCAGCTGTGTTTCGGCGCCTGTGTGCCTGCATCAGGAGTCTAGAAAAGCATATACAAGATTAATAGAACATAGCCACTGTATATACTTCCAGAAATTAATGGCGCCATTAGTTTCACACAATGCAGAATGTGGACACTCTTTTGAGTCATTTCACTGTGTAGTGTTGAAGCAATTGATAATATCTGAAGGTCAGGGGATATATGCCGATGGTTATGGCAGTGGCTTAGCCACAGGTGGGCCTGGGTGGGCCGGGGCCCACCCTTTTAGTGCTCAGACCCACCCAACAGTAGCACACATTTAGCGGTAGCTGATGGGGATCTCAAGCTCGGCCAGCTGAAGACTTCCCCCTGATGGTAACAAAAACGCTACTCTCTACTATACTGGCACCTGCAGACGCTCAGTTTTCAATGCATGGCTGCTGCAAACTGCCAAGGTGGAAAGAAACACTTTCCCGCCAGCTGAAATATTTTTTTTGGTGGTGGTTGGGAGGGGGGAGAAACACTTGGTGCCCACCCACCTCTTGCCTAGGCCCACCCAAAATTTGTTGTCTGGCTACACCCCTGGGTTATGGTAGTGGGAGCAATATGGATCTTTTGTTGAACACTGTTAACCCAGCAGGAATGAATGTGGCTATTGAGTAGAAAGAATTTCTTTTAACTTTAGATTTACATTATTTTTTTGGCCAGCTTCTAAGTATGTAAATGTTTTGAGAATTTCAATTGTTAAAAAAAATATAGAAGGAAGGAGTTTTGACATCATCAGCATAGGCGCCCCGTATAAGAGCCTTGGGGAGGCTAAGCCTCCCCAGCCCAACCGTGACCTTCCCCTGCTGCCCCCACAAGCGCAGGGCTCCTTCCCTCCTGACTCAGCTCCCTGACCGGCAGCCCTCCTCCTCTCCGTTCCTTCCCCCGCGCACATGCATGTGTTTTACTTTCCGTGGCAGCAACTTCAGTGAGGAAGAAGGCACTGCGGGCTTGCCTCTGGCTCCAGCTTCTCTCTACCCTCTTCACACAGTGCCCGCCTTCTGCGATGATGCATTTCCTGTTTCCGCAAGGGCGGAACACTGTGTGAAGAGGGAAGCTGGAGGTGAGCCTGCCTTCTTTTTTATTGACATCGCTGCCACAGACAGTAGGGTTAAACGCTTGGGGGGGCAGGAAGGAACGGAGAGGAGGGCTGTCGGGGGAGCTGAGGGAATCGCTGGACATGGAGGGGAGGGCAGGGGAAGAGATTCCTGGACATGGAGAGGAGGGGAGGGCAGGGGAGTGAACAGATTGCTTGAAAGAAGGAGAGGGCAAGAGGAGGGGAGGGCAGAGGGAGAGAACAGATCGCTGGACATGGAGAAAAGGGGAGGGCAGGGGGAGAGAACAGATCGCTGGAGGGGAGGGCAAGGGAGAGAACAGATCGCTGGACATGGAGAGAAGGGGAGGGCAGGGGGCAGAGGAAGAGAAGAGATCGCTGGAGAGGAGGGGAGGGCGGGGGAGAGAGGAGAATTGCTGGACATGGATGGATGGAGGGGAGGGCAGGGGGAGAGAAGAGATCGCTGGACAGGAAAGGAGGGGAGGGCAGGGGAGAGAGGAGAATTGCTGGGCATGGATGGATGGAGGGACGGGAGGGCAGGGAAGAGAGGAGAATTGCTGGGGATGGATGGAGGGGAGGGCAGGGGGAGAGAAGAGATTTGCTGGACATAGATAGATGGAGGGGAGGGCAGGGGGAATTGCTGGACATGGATGGATGAATGGGGTAGGAGAGAGGAAATTTGCTGGATATGGATGGATGGAGGAGAGGGCAGGGGAGAATGGAGAGTTGCTGGGCATGGATGGATGGAGGGGAGGGCAGAGGAGAGGAGAAATGCTGGACATGGATGGATTAATGGGGCAGGGGAGAGAGGAAATTTGCTGGATATAGATGGATGGAGGAGAGGGCAGAGGAGAATGGAGAGTTGTTGGACATGAATGGAGGGGAGGGAAGTCAGGAAGGAGATGCACATGGATGGAGGGGAGGGAAGGGAGGAGAAATGCTGGACATGGATGGAGTGAAGGGCAGGGAAGAGAGGAGAAATGTTGGACAAGGATACAGGGAAAGAAAGACAAAGGAAGGAGATGCACATGGATGGAGTGGGAGAGAGGAGAAATGCTGGTCATGGATGGAGGGGAGGGAACTAGATGCACATGGATGAAGGGGAGGAGAGTGAGGAGAAATGCTGGATATGGATGGAGGAGAAACTGCTGAATTTAAGGGCTGGATTGGAACCCTTTGAGGGCAGATGTTGAAACTGGAGAAAGGATAGGGACAGGGCTACAGATGGTAGAAAGGACGCATAAGGACACAGAAGGATGGTGGACATGGTGAGAGAAAAACTATCAAATGGAAAGAAGACACTGCATAAAGCAGAAGACACTGGGACCAAAGTGAATATAACAACTAAATGATCAGACAACAAAGGTAGAAAACATTTTTTTATTCAGAATTTATTAATTGGAATATGTCAGCTATTGGAAATGTGCATCTGTGACATTTTGCATGCAAGTTTCAATTTTTCTAGTATTGCTGCATGCTGAGTCTGACTTCTTGAGGTAACTTTCCAGTTTAGTATTTTGCCTTCATATCTGTTGTGTCATGTGTTTTTCATGTGTGATCAAGATGCCGTATTCTGCTAGCGTGTAGTATTTGTAGCCCTTTTTGTTTTGTTTTTGTTTCACTAGGTTGTGTACTGGTGTTTTAGAGCCCGGTGTAATTATAGTGCTGCCTTTCCACGCATAAGGTTGTAGCTCGTCCTGTCCTTTGAATTAGTGCTGTTATGGTTTGGTAAGGTTATGAGTGTGTTTTTGCACAAGTTTGTGTATAGTGTTTTGCAGTGGAGGGATTGTGTGTTGGCGTTACTGAGGTGGCACCAAAACATCAGAAAGGGTGTAGAGCCTAAATCATGACACACTACCTCTTGAAGGATCTATATGTGGTCGTTAATAAAAAGAGCTCATTGTGAACACTATCCACCCTAAAAGGGTGTTTTGTGGCTCTACTTGAGAATTGTGATATTATGATCCCTTGTTTCATATCGTTGATGGTCTGCATTTTCCGTATGGGTGGTATATTGGTGTATTAGGGTCTGCTCTGTGTAATATTTATGGTACAGTAAGGTTCTGAGTGTGTTTTTGCACAAAGTTGTGCCTAGTGTTTTGCAGTTGAGCGATTGTGGTTAGTATATGCTTTGAGCAACCACTTTATTCTTTGACATATGATACATATCTAACATCTAAATGTAATAAAAGGTATTAATTGTGACTATTTTATTTTTACTTATTTTTTTCTGTGTTGTCAGACAATTATGGATGTAAGCTCCGCCCCATAACCCCACCTCCTTTAGCCTCCCCAAACAGTTGGGCCACCGACCGCCTATGATCACCAGTCTAAATGTTGGTGTCTTTTTTTCCCTGCAGCCATTTTGGAAGCTCATGTTTGCCTTTTGTCCAGAATCATCCCCTGAAGTAACTGGGAAAGCAAAAGGGGGAGCTCCTGTTGGGAACAAAGAGGACATTTCCTGGTTTCCTGATTTTGATGTTATAACGATGGCTTCGTGAAGATAAGTATATTCGTCAAATCTGAGCAGTCGGGACTGTTAAAAATTTATGATAAATTTTTGCAGTATAATTTTGAAAGTGACAGAAACCCTCCTTTGCGGCATAGATGTTTTGCCTGTGATATGAAAATTCTGGCAATTTTGGTAATTTTCAAGCAATTCTGAGTGAAATAATGTGTGGAGTATTTTCTGACTGATGATTAGAATGAGCCAGCAGTGACGGCATAAGAATGGCTCTCATGGACCGAGGTCTTTTTCTCATTTCTCCAGAATTGTTTTAATTTAGTTATTGTGCCAGATTTCTTATCACAGAGAGGAAGACTGTTTTTGTGTTTTGTGCTATTCATAATCACCCCATTAGGCCCCTCTGAAGTAAGTAGGTGAGTGCCCCAATTGTAAACAGCAAAGTGCCACACTAGGAGTGGAGGAGTGGCCTAGTGGTCAGAGCACTGGTCTTGACATCCTGAGGTGCTTTCTTCAAATCCCACTGCTGCTCCTTGGACAATCCACTTAACCTTCCTTTGTCTCAGGTTCAAACTTAGGGGTCCTTTTACAAAGGCACGCTGAAAAATGGCTAGCGGTAGTGTAGGCACGGGTTTTCGGCGCACATCGATCCATGTTTTAGCGTGCCTGTAAAAAAGGCCTCTTTTTTTTTGGATGAAAATGGACGTGCGGCAAAATCAAAATTGTCGCGTGTCCATTTTGGGTCTGAGACCTTACCACCAGCCATAGACCTAGAAGTAAAGAATCTGGGCGGTAATGACCTACATGCGTCAAACGTCCGTTACGCACACCAGAAAATAAAAATATTTTCCAGATGCGCATAGCGAACGTGCGCCAAATTTGAAATTACCAGGCGGTAACTCTAGTTTGGCACGCATTCGGCGCCTACGCGGCTTAGTAAAAGGGGCCCTCAGATTGTGAGCCCTCCTGGAACAGAGAAATACCCAGTGTACCTGAATGTAACTCACCTTGAGCTACCACTAAAAAAGGTGTGAGCAAAATCTAAATAAAAAATATATTTTGGTCTTCTCCAGTAAGTTTTCATTTCCACCTAGTGCAACCACATTTCGACATTATGGGGGTTCACCCTGCAGACTACACCTGGCCTTTGTTTTATTTTGCTGCCTTTCCCCACCCCAAGGCAATCCCTAAAGAGAGTTACATGCTTCGTTGAACGTGCAACACTATTGAACTGTGTATTACTGAAGTAGTTACTTCCTGAAGCTTCTTCTCCGTCACAAAGGAGATCACAGATGATATCGTTAATGGCTTTGAAAAAAACTGGTAGATTCTAGAAAAGGACAAATGTTTCTATATGTGTGGGTCCCCCTTTTAAACTCCTTCAGACATACAGCACGTAGTAAAATTGTAAAAGTCTAAAATCAGACTGTATTTTTATTATTTATTTATGACATTTCTATCCCACATGAGCCCAAGTGGAATTCAGGTTCAATGTGGCTTGCCATATAAACATAAAATAAAATAAAATAAATAAAATAGAGTTACATTTAAAGAATACATCATAAAAATATTATATAAGAAGTGATGGGGTAAATTCAGCAGGACATCAGGAAGAAGTGAAATATAAGGAACTAAATAATATTCAGTACTGAGTTCTAACATTGTTGAAGATTGAGCTAAATAAAAGTAAGTTTTCAATAAATTACGAAATAACCGATAATCACTAGTATATCTAATTTGTTTAGGAAGAGAATTCCAGATTTTGGTGCATTGATAAGAAAAGTTAATATTCTAATCTCAACCTAGCTTTAGGGCATTGCGAAAGGAAGAGGGGAAGGTTGATGGTAGGGAAGGGTGGGATTAGCAAGTACAGTTTCTTTGGTTATATTGGGTGAGTAGTACCTGCAGTTATTGTTAGACATAACCATCCCAAAATTATGTAATGTATTGTACTGAATGCAATTTACTTTCAATAAAAACATTCAAACATAAAATACACTGACCATTGTAGAGAAAATATTGTTAATATAGGGTTAATCATTCTTACAATTTCTAAATGTAGAAGAGGAACAGTTCAGCTCTGACCTTGTACATTACAAGTAGAACTGAATACTCTTAGATATGCTTTTTGCCTGGCTAGCTTACTGACAGTCTAGAACTGTAACATGTTTGAAGTGTATTTGTGATGACAGACACACAGACACTGTGGAACTGCACGTAGGCATTGCAGGAGAAAGGTTTATTTATTTATTTATTTATTTTGTAGCATTTGTATCCCACATTTTCCCACCGTTTTGCAGGCTCAATGTGGCTTACATTTGCTGTAGTGGCGGTTGCCATTTCCGGGTAACAGAATTACAAATGGTGTTGCGTTAAGGTGCAACATACATGTTGACATACATTTGCCATAATGGCTGTTGCCATTTCCGGGTAAGAGAATTATAAATGGTATTGCGTTAAGGTGCAAACATGCATGGTGATATACATGGAACATAACATATATGGAACAGGTCATGGTTTATATATATATCATGTGTATACATACATGGTAAAGCAGAATATGTTATGTTTATAAGAGCAGATGGGGGGGCTTTTGAGTAAGACAACCTCCTGACTGAAGTTGGATTTTTGTCTCCTTGCAAGAATAAAGCTGTTTGTCTTTTAAGCCTGTTTGGTGTATTGGGATTCATGAGTATGTTAATTAAAATTCTTTTAACAGCTTGGTCCTTCGAGCCGGAAACCAATACCCTTTTCCTTGTGTCAGGATTGGAATAGTTGTGCACATAGGCGCCCCATATAAGAGGCTTGGGGAGGCTAAGCCTCCCCAGCCCAACCGTAACCTTCCTCCCCTTGCTGCAACCCCACTGCCTCCAAAACGCAGGGCTGCCTGGCACTGCAGCCAAGCAGCTCTGATCCTTCCCGCCCTCAGCTGAGCTTGCAGATGACAGCCCTCTTCTCTCCGTTTCTTCCCCCCCCCCCCCCCGGCGCGTGTTTACCTGTTTTACTTTCAGTGGCAGCGAGTGGCGACGATGGCAGAGATAAAGAAAGCACTACGGGATCCTGCAGCTCCTTCCTTCCCTTCCCTCACACGTAGCCAGGGTTGCCAGGTAGAAAAATTTTTTCCAGCCCAATCCAGCCCAAAAAACAGCCCAAAACCCGCCCAAACACAAACCCCGCCCCTGACACCCCCACCCCCGCGTCATCACCCCCGCCCCCGCCGTCATCACCCCCGCCCCCGCCGTCACCGGCCCCGCCTCCCACGTCACCGGCCCCGCCTCCCCGTCATCGGCCCCGCCTCCCACGTCACCGGCCCCGCCTCCCCGTCATCGGCCCCGCCTCCCACGTCATCGGCCCCGCCTCCCCGTCATCGGCCCCGCCTCCTACGTCATCGGCCCCGCCTCCCACGTCACTAACCCTGCCCAAAACATCACTAACCCCGCCCAAAAACGTCACTAACCCCGCCCCCCTGCGGCCGAAAAAACCGCCCTGAAGCCCAAAAACAGCCCAAAAAACCGCAACCCGCCGCGGGCAAAAATTTCCCGCGGCGGGTCGCGGAAAACCGCCCAATTGGGCGGTAAAACCGCCCACCTGGCAACACTGCACGTAGCCCGCCCTCGCGGAAACAGGAAATACATCATCGCAGAAGGTGGGACACGTGTGAGGGAAGAGAAGGAAGGAGCTGCAGGATCCTGTAGTGCTTTCTTTATCTCTGCCGTCGTCGCCACTCGCTGCCGCTGAAAGTAAAACAGGTAAACACGTGCCGGGGGGGGGGGGGGGGGGAACGGAGAGAAGAGGGCTGTCATCCGAAAGCTCACCTGAGGGTGGGAAGGATCAGAGCTGCTTGGCTGCAATGCCAGGTTGGGGAAAAAAAGATGACATGAAAATTTTCACGCTATGTACCCCTACCTAGCAGTAGACCTGCTGTACTCCATTCTTCCTCCCTGTGTGGCTCCAGTACTTCCCCAGGCCCCCTGAATCCATGTTTTCCTGTGCTTTTTCCTCTTCCACAGGCTGCCATTTTCTTTTTCACCTACCCTGCTAATTTATCTCTCCAGAGCAATCCAGGTACTGGCCTGAGTATGACAGCAGCTTTTGAGTTCAAGGAGTAAATTGGTGCTCACTCGTAATAGGTACTGTACATAATTTTATCTGAAGCAATGAAGTGTGAAGTGACTTGCCTATCATATCTAATATCTAAATTTAATAAAAGGTATTACTTGTTACTATTTTATTTTTACTTATTTTTTCTGCGTTGTCAGATAATTATAGATGTAAGCCCCACCCCGGCACCACCCCTGACCCCGCCCCCTTTAGCCTCCCCAACCATTTGGGCCACCGACCGCCTATGGTTGTGCACATGGATTTTGAATAAACCCTTGAATTAAAAGTCCCCCAGGGAGATCCTGAAAAAAAGGGGCCAGTTCTTCTGATACTTGGAAGGGTGACGGTTTTCTTTTCTGTGCGTCACGAATCTCATGGGACCAACTTAGGTAATATTGTGTCTTGTTTGTCTTTTAAATTAGTAACTGAGATTTGGAGCGAGGACTCTTTTTTTCAATCTGGGATTGACTGCTATAGTAAAAAAAAAAAGAAGAAGTCCAAGGTTTGGAACCCACTCTCAGAGGAGTGTGGACTCTTGTTTTTTTTTGTCTGGGACAGCTATAGTGAGAAAAGAAGTCTGTGATCTGGGATCTGCTCAGAGACCATATCCTGTGTGAGAAGGCTACCGGAATAAAGTACTCTGTGTGCACGTTAAAGACAAGAGAGAATTGGTAGGAATTTGGAATTCCTGAAACCGACAGTTTAATAGATATGAGAAATTTATGTTGTAAGCTTGTTATGCGCATGCATGTCTGTGTTGTGTTTTATGAGAACTCCAAAGCAAGAGATCCTTTGCAGGAACCCTAAGTTTATGCATAAACGTAATCCAGATACTGTGTTGTATTTAAATAAATGGAAAAGGAAGTTTGGATTTGATGGTAAATTAACTGTTGCATCATGTTAGAAGTTACTACAGGATATCAGAAATTATGAGATCACTAAAAGCCCATGAAAGCCCAAGACTGTTTTCTAGAATCTTGGAAAAGGGAAAAAAAATTAATTGAAGAAATGTCATTTTTGTTTTTATTCTACATAAGAACTATATATTCTATAGCAAACAATACATTGTACTTGAGAGTTTTTGATCATTTTAAATTTTGTTTTTACTGGGAATACTACAGGATTCCCTTCTAATGAATATTTTTATGGAGAGTAAGCAGAAATTGAGTACTCCACCCGGTTAGATTTAAAAACTCTGACTAACTTTTGTGCTGACAGGCTCTTGTCTAACACTGTTCCTGTTTTACCAAAGCTTCGTGTATGGAGCACCTGAATTTCATTGTTTGGGATAATGTCTTTTTATTTTTCTTGAATCTATTTGTTAAAGAAATATGTCACTTATTCCCACTATTTTCACATTTGAATTTTAATTCTGCAGTTTACTGAAAGGTGCATGACACTCTTTATTGGAGGAAGAACTTGTAAATGGTTTGTGGAAGCGGGAGCATGATAAAAAAAAATCAGTCTCTAAAGTTTGCGTATGTGCTGTTCTTCCCTTAATGGCTCAGGATATTAAATTGTACAATGTAAAGTGCCATAACTTGCTTTTTGCTATCCTTCATAAGTATGTGTGGCCGTAAGTGTAGTTCTTTTGATAATTGCCTTGTTTTAAGTTATGTGACGGAAACTTTATTTTAAGAGCACTAACGTTTAAGAGATTCCTGAACTTTATTGTACAAAGATGTTTTTTTCCTTTAAACTAAATAATTTTTCCTATTAGATTGGGTTCAAAGCTTACCATTAATTCTTCTGAATTCTCTGTGGTATGTTTCTTCGCTAGATAATTTCCTGACAGGCTCATGCCAGCATTATTTTTCCTAGTTTTTCAAGGCTAAAGACCAATGTTCCCAAGGTCTGCCTTTAAAAAAAAAAATCTTTACAATTTATGCAAGTTGTGAACTTTCCTGTGTAATACTGGGGCTGGATGCACAGTTGTAAAATTTGATGAAACTATCATAGTAAAGAATGCAGGTCGTAGCATAATAAAGGAACTGCTGTCTAAATTAATAAAGGTTTTTGCGCCTGAAAGTGGTAGACGCAGTATATGTCAGTCTGTCCATGTAATCTATTAGGGAGAGACCTCCTTAACAGCTTAGGAATTGCCATAGAGCCAACCGAAAGGGGGTTAAAAGTTTACAAAATTGAGGAAGGCCCGTATGTGACACAGGATCTGGACTCTAATTTAACCCCATAGTGGGTGCCTGTTTGAAGTTGATATCATGGACCACGGTGGCGCTGCCCACAGTACACCTGAAAGAGTTTATTAGTTGCCGACCTTTACACTCTTGTATTTCTGATGGCATGCTAATGTTTGCGATGCAGTTTTCTTATTTCCAGCTGGTTGCATTCCTCCCTAATAAACAAAAAAAGGGACCATATTATCTGCTGTAACTTGACTGTGAGGTTTGTAACAAAACAGGATTTCACGGTCCTGCTGGACTGTTGCCCTAATAACATTGTATGCAACTGATTCTACCTTTAAATTTAGCTACAAGAAATGTTTGTCTACTGAAATATTAAATAGATGTACGTTCTGCACCCCAGGTAACTGAGATTTCGGAGAGATAACTCCCAGGAAGACTACATGAATTTCCAGGACTAAAAGAAAAGAGTCTTGGAAAGGAATCTATCTTAGAGACTTGAGTAAACATATGTAACAATGATAAACAGGAGGGAAATGTAGAGAAAATATTCTGTTAATATAGGGTTAATCATTCTTACAATTTCTAAATAAATGCAGAAGAGGAACAGTTCAGCTCTGACCTTGTGCATTACAAGTAGATCACATGGGGGACATCAGTGGGATTCTCAGACCACTGCTTTTACCATGAGACTAGTCCTCCATTCCATGTCTTCCCTTGACCTGAAGCTTGTTTAAATTCTATACAGTGCTGATCCTCCAATAGCAGGTTATTCCATGTCTTGTTTCTTGACATCAGGATGATGATTGGGTTGAGGAAGCCCTGTTAAGAATCAAGCTTCTGAAGGGGACAAACGAACTTCAGCAGCAAGAAAAGAGAGCAACAAACCTCTGTGTGAGACAAAAAAACCATCAGACATGAATTACAAGGGACAACTGCCTTTATATAGCAACTACTAACAACCTGAGTCAGATCTCAAGAAGAAAAGGAGGCAGCTCATTAGCCAGACCACTATAATTTTGTCTAACCATGTCCATATTTCTCTAGTACTGCTTTTGGCATTCCACTTCATTTGATATTGCTGAAATTCGATCGTTTTCTTCAGTCTTACAACTTCATCCATTAATTCATTTTCTTTTGCTTTATTTTCCTCTTGGTACTTTTCAATAGTTATTTCAAACTCTCGTTGCCGTTTTTGCTTCTCTCTTTCAAGTTCCTCAAGTGCCTCTCCTTTTGATTTATTTTCATCTTGGAGCTTTTTAATAGTTATCTCAAACTCTTGCTGCAGTTTTTGCTTCTTGCTTTCAAATTCCTCCTCTTTTGTCTTAATCAGCTCCTCAGCTCGGATGTAAATTTCATTGCAATAATATGTGCCATTATTCTCGTCTACCATTCTGTCGATCATGGTGATCAGCTGCTCCTCTTTGGACGCTGTGGTATTGAATGCACGGTATCGGCTTCCATGCTTTTCTATAAGCACCTGAAGACGCTTGCCTTCCAAATTTGTTGCATAATTTTTTATTGTGTTGTTTTCTTTATTTAAATCATTTTTGTGTGTAAATACGACAATCATGTATTTCATCACCTGCTTTCCGAAAATGTCTTGCAGTCTTTCCACTGCTTTCCTCTCTTTTTTGGTGTAATGGCCTGGCCCTAGCACCAGGAGAAATGCATGAGGGCCTGGAGAGGAGACCATTAAAGAGCAATCTATCTCTTTGTGAAGAGTCTCTGGAGGGAGATGAAGGTCGAAAAGTCCTGGAATATCAACAAGCACGATGTCTTTCCCCTTCCTCGTCACCTTCTGTTTACTGCACTCTTTGGTCACTGATTGCTCTGTGAGGTTGAACGCAAATTGCTTCTCACCAAGGATGGTGTTTCTGATTGAATTTTTCCCAGTTCCAGCCTTGCCTATCAAGATTATTCTCAACTCTGATTTTCCAGTGTTTCGTGCTTCATCTCTTGGAAAAAAAAAAAAAAAAAGAAAGTTACAAAGTTATCATAAGGCCGAGCAGTGGCGTAGCCAAGGGTGGGCTTGGGTGGGCCCAGGCCCACCCACTTTGGGTTCAGGCCCACTCAGTAGCAGCATACCTAAGATTTGGCTGGCAGGGATCCCCAAGTCCCACCAGCCGAAAACTCTCAACAAGTGTCCCTCCTGCATACCTTGTAAGTAGCAGATCTTCACCTGCAGTGAGCAGTGACATACATACTGCTTGCAATGGCCCCACAGCCTTCCCTCTGATGTATTTCTGCCTAGGTGGAAACAGGAAGTTGCATCAGAGGGAAGGGTGTGGGGCCAACATGAGCAGTGTGTATTAGTTGCTGCTTGCTGAAAGTGAAAATCTGCTATTTAAAAGGTATACGGACGGGAGAGGGGGGATGTTTGAGAAACCATATGGCATGCAGGTGGAGAAGGAGAGACCAAATCACCTGTGGGACGGGGCGAGGTTCTTCTGCCCACCCATCTTGGGCCCAGGCCCACCCAAAATTGGGTGTCTGGCTACGCCCCCGAGGCCGAGGATACTTTAATTTCTGCATCTATTTTTTTTCTTTATTTATTCTAAACTTCCAGCCCAAACAGCGTCTCTTTTATTTCTGCTGATCTGTATGGAACAATATACAGTACATTTCTCCCCCTTTGTTCTTCTTCCCCATCCAGGTCTGGTATCTCTCTCCCCTCTGCTCTCACTCTCCTTCCCTCTCCCAACCAGTTTGGCATCTCTCCCACTCCTCCTGCAGGTCTGACATTTTTCTCTCTGCGCTGGCCCACCCCCTTGCAGGTCTGTACTCTCCCTCTCTCCCTCTCCTATGTGTGTGTCATCTCTCCCTCTCCCATGCCCCCCCCCCAAGCCCAGCATCTCCCTCCCCCCCCCCCCCCCCCCCCCACATGTTTAGCACCATTCCTCTCCTGCCTGCAATCCTTCAAATTCAGTAGGGCACCAGCTGCGAGTAAGACACACTGTTTCCACCAGCCTTGGAACCTTCTCTCTGCTGCTGTCCTGCTCACAGGAAGTTGTATTACAGGAGGCAGGACCCAAGGGAGGGAAGGGAGAGGTAGCTGCTGGGAAGTTAAAAAAAAAAAAAGGCTTTTCTGTTTCTGATTTTAATGGTCATTCCAGTGGCGTAGCTACGTGGGGCCTGAGTGTGCCTGGGCCCCGTAGATTTCAGCCTGGACCCCACTCCCGGCGAACCCTCCCACGCCACCGCCTACCTTCGCTTTTGCTGGCGGGGGACCCCCAAACCCAGCCGACGTCCTCTTCGTCTTGTTGCTGTCAAAAATGTCTTCCTTCTGGTGCATGCTGACGTCCTGCACGTTGTACATGCAGGACGTCAGACTCAGAGAACAGAACGAAGCTGTTTTGCGGGGGCCAGCAAAAGCGAAGGTAGGCGGCGGCGGGGGAGGGTTCGCGGCGGGAGGGGTGGTCAGCAAAGATGGGGGGCGGCAATGGCGGGGGGGGGGGCGGCGCCAGGGGGGGCTAAAATGAGCCCCCTCCCCTCAGGCTCTAGACCCCCCTCCCACCGAAGTCTGGCTACGCCCCTGGGTCATTCATAAACTGGCCAGGCCAACTGAAAACTGGTCAGTTGGCAACCCTACACATAAACCTAGTCCATAAATATAACAATGTGCTCGTGTGGCCTGCTTCTGTAGAGCCACTGTGTACCTTACTGTCTCTCAACATAGCAGCACACTTTACTTGTCCCTGGCCTGGTTCCTCAAAGTTACCAGTGTAGTCTCTAGCAATTATTCGGGTCAATAATACAAAATCTGCAAGGTTATAAATGGAGCTTGGCCTATCTGACTATAGCGGTTGTAGTTCACACATAGGTGGTGGAGGCATATGCCATGGGGCGTCACTGCTTTCCTCTGTGGCCTTAGCTTTTATACTTCCTCAGCCATGCCTTCCTATTTTAATCCTTCCTGTGTTGCTCCCGCCCCCCCCCCCCTTGGCACCGTGAGGAAGTGTTATCAAGGGGAAGTGGCAGCGACCTGTAGAGTCCCTCACAAACTCTATACCCGAAAATCCAGTACAGCTGCCCAATTTTGTTTTGTCTGCATGGTACTGAACTGTACTACTTGAGGCTGATGTACTAGAAGAAATCACAGAAGGAGGAAGAGAAGGAACATTATTGGGAAAAGCTAAGAAAGCCTGAGAAGTATAGTAACATAATAGACGACGACAGATAAAGATCTGAATGGTCCATCCAGTCTGCCCAACAAATGAGTCCACCTTATTTTTGCTAAGCGACAGGTGCTGTGTCTTTGACTTTATACTAGTTTCACTGCCCATCATTTAACAACTGATTGGCGGTAGAACTAGAGGACATGAATTGAGGTTGAAGGGGGGGGCAGACTCAGGATAATGTCAGGAAGTTTTTTTTTCACGGAGAGGGTTGTGGATATGTGGAATGCCCTCCCGCGGGAGGTGGTGGAGATGAAAACGGTAATGGAATTCAAACATGTGTGGGATAAACAAAAAGGAATCCTGTTTAGAAGGAATGGATCTATGGAATATTAGCGGAGATTGGGTGGCAACACCAGTAATTGGAAACAAAACGGGAGCTGGGCAGACTTCTATGGTCTACGCCCTGATCGTGACTGAATAGATAGGGATGGGCTGGAGTGTAAATTTTAAGGGGCTTCGATGTTAGCTTCAGAACTTAGTACAAGACTTCTACGGTCTGTGCCCTGAGAATGGTAATGACAAATCAAACTTGGGTATACATATAAAGTATCACATACCATGTAAATGAGTTTATCTGGTTGAGCAGACTGGATGGACCGTATAGGTCTTTATCTGCCGTCATTTACTATGTTACTATGATTTGAGGGTAGTTCAGTGTTTCCCAAGTGAGTCCTGGTGTACTCCATTGAATATGCAGTGTCTGCCTGACTGGCAAGGGGATACTCCAGGATCAACTTGGGAAACACTGAACTATCCTCAACTCAGTTGTTAAATGATGAAGGGCCTCTTTTACTAAGGCGTGTTAGTGTTTTTAGCGCACGCTAATATTTAGGGAAGAACAGAATGGGAGGGGCTAAATTAGGGAGCAGAGTGCCCTGTCCTTTTTTCTTGTTGTTCTTTGCACCCTACTTGGGAGGGAAGAGGCTGGAGAAAGAAGCAGAGACCTGTTCTTTGCAACCTGAGATTTGGGCACTGACCAATAGAGTAATCAGGACACAGCCTTGTATGGTCAAGAATATTGGTGTTCCCTGTGCATCTCCCAAATTTGCTGCCCTCTAGTTTATCACATAAGTTTGCCTAATAGAAGATCCCAGATATTATCAGTAGGAACACCACAAGAACTTAACAGAAGCAATTATAGTCCAAGAGGAAACATTTTCAAACTCTGCTCCAATATCTTACCCAGTCAGATGTGGAACTGTTATCATGGTTGCAGTATTGGGCATATTGGAGGTTCCTACAAGAAAAGAAATAAAATATAGCAAGATAACTATTCAATAATAACTTTTGTAAAGTCAGCTATAGATTTCTTTAAATCTGTCCTTATTTAAGATACCAGCAATGTCTGTCTGATGAAGTGAGTGGGCACAGAACAGGAGAAGAGATTTCATGTTGTGGTTAGAGTAATGGGATGGAAACCAAAACACCAGCATTTAAACCTGGCCCACTTACATTGTAAGCTCTGTAGGGTAGGGACCAATATTTGATGGAATTTTTTATAAAGAGCCCAGATGTATAACACTAGACCAATTCCAAAATAAAAGTGCAAAGGATATGTGAACATGAAAAAGTTACTTGGATTAAAAAAAAAAAAAAAACAACTATGTCACACAAGAGGTCAAGCAGTCTGATGGACACCTGGGATATATCATTGCATGAAGTAGGGCTATGGATAAAAATTTATGAGTCACATTACCATTACGAGCCTCTGAGATTGATTTTCTCTGGTCCCTCTCCCCTCACCCACAGTCATCATTCTTGTTTCTTTTCTCCAGGGCTGCTGAGAGACAAAGCTGGGCCCTGGGCAAACAATCTTCAGACTCCTGCTGCCTCCTCCTCCCCCGCCCCCCCCCCCCCCCCTGCTGCCCCGCTCCTGCAGCAGCAAACAACAGAGAGTGCGATAGGTCCTTATTCCTCCTGTGTCCCGCCTCCTGTGAAGTAACTTCCTGTTTCCACATAGGCAGGACGTGGCAGGAAGAAGGACCTGTGGCCGGCAAAGCACTCTCTTTTGATCACCAGCGCCAGACCCTCCTTGGAGGCCGGGCCCAAGAAATCTTGCCACCTCTGCCCCCCTCCTCTCAGCGGCTTTGCTTTTGTTTCTATCCCCTTAACCAGGCATCCATCCCTCCCCTGACCTCAGACTGGATTAGCGGGAAGGGAAACAAAGGAACAGGTTAAAGGAAGGGAAACGGGAGCCTTGGCGAGCACCTTGTCCCTGCTATAGCTGCCCTGCTGATCACAGGACTCATGTAAATTTGAAAAATGCAATCTAAACACATGTTCCTCTCTCCCATCTTCAACATGCCATGGGAATGCCTCTTCTGAAATTTTCAAAGTGCCCTTTTACCTAGCTAAATTGGTACTTAACCAGGTAAATGGGCTCCCTGATCTCATCTCATGGTTTCCAGTATTATCTCTATGCTGATGACACCCAACTGTATCTCTCCACACCAGACATCACCGCGGAGACCCAGGCAAAGGTATCGGCCTGCTTATCCGACATTGCTGCCTGGATGTCCAACCGCCACCTGAAACTGAACATGTCCAAGACCGAGCTTATCGTCTTTCCACCAAAACCCACTTCTCCTCTTCCTCCACTTTCTATTTCAGTTGATAACACCCTCATCCTCCCCGTCTCATCTGCCCGCAACCTCGGAGTCATCTTTGACTCCTCTCTCTCCTTCTCTGCGCATATCCAGCAGATAGCCAAGACCTGTCGCTTCTTCCTCTTTAACATCAGCAAAATTCGCCCTTTCCTCTCTGAACACACCACCCGAACTCTCGTCCACGCTCTCATTACCTCTCGCCTGGACTACTGCAACTTACTCCTCACCGGCCTCCCACTTAGCCATCTATCCCCCCTTCAGTCTGTTCAGAACTCTGCTGCACGTCTCATATTCCGCCAGAACCGATGTACTCATATCACCCCTCTCCTCAGGTCACTTCACTGGCTTCCGATCAGATACCGCATTCAATTCAAGCTTCTCCTTCTTACCTACAAATGCACTCAGTCTGCTGCCCCTCACTACCTCTCTACCCTCATCTCCCCTTACGTTCCCGCCCGTAACCTCCGTTCACAGGATAAATCCCTCCTCTCAGTACCCTTCTCCACCATCGCCAACTCCAGGCTCCGCTCATTCTGCCTCACCTCACCCTATGCTTGGAACAACCTTCCTGAACCCTTACGCCAAGCCCCCTCCCTGCCCGTCTTCAAGTCTTTGCTTAAAGCCCACCTCTTCAATGCTGCGTTCGGCACCTAACCCTTACCGTTCAGTGAATCCAGAATGCCCCAATTTGACTGCCCCTATCGGACCGACCGTTCACTTGTCTATTAGATTGTAAGCTCTTTGAGCAGGGACTGTCTCTCTTTGTTAAATTGTACAGCGCTGCGTAACCCTAGTAGCGCTCTAGAAATGTTAAGTAGTAGTAGTAGTAAATGGCTGTATTTATTTATTAGGATTTATTTTTTAAGAAATTCACCCTTTTTACTTTTTCAGGCTGCAAAATTTGATAAGTAGATGCCAGCTATGATTAGGACTTCGAACTCCTATGTAGATTTTCAACGAAATTTAAAGACTTTTCTTTTTTAAAAATGTGTTTTAAATTCTGTAAAACTCCATCTCTTGAGTCAGGATTTAAGCATCTCTTTTGGAATGAGCCATTAATTCCCAAATGTAAGTATATTGGTTGCTATGAATTCATTCAATTCCTGGATTTATAATGTAAGACACTCTGAACTGCAAGGCTTGAGTGGGTTATAAGTTCTGTTTATTATTATTATGAAGGTGGTGTACAGCAAGAACAATCTGGACCTAGGCAATAGACAAAGCAGAAAAAATATTCAAATAATAGTGTATACCATGCCATAGTATGCTACTTACAATGCACTTACAATAAAACTCCTTAATAGAAGACATAGGGTGTAAGTGAGAATGGACCGTGTCCAGCACCATTTCACAAAGGACACAGAAGTCTGAATTGAAACGTCCAGGTCAGGGCATTTCAAATTCCTCAAGTATTTTAGAACAGAATCTGCTGACGTACAAACTGTCCTAATGGATGTTCATGCACTTAATGTGTGAGGCATGTCTATTTTAGAAAAAACAAAACCTACTGAAAATTTCGAAGGGGTTGAGAATGAACACATAAATGTATTTCTGTCGGCACATACACGTTTATCTTTTTGCCGTTTTCCAAATATATTGAAATCATTTTTATTGAGCGTACAAAGATATGAGTGTGAAACCAGAAATTGGAACACAGAAGAACTAAGGGGTCCTTTCACTAAGCCGCGTAAGAGTCTACGCGCGCCAAACATGCGTCAAAATGGAGTTACCGCCTGACTACTGCGTGGCTCTTGCGGTAATTTCATTTTTGGCACGTGCCCGATATGCGCGTCTGAAAAAATATTTTTTTATTTTCGGGCGACCGTGACACACGCCAAGTGGCATTTGACGCACGTAGGTCATTACCGCCCAGATTCTTTACCGCTAGATCAATGGCTGGCAGTAAGGTCTCAGACCTAAAATGGATGCGCGGCAATTTCGATTTTGCTGCACGTCCATTTTTGGCAAAAAAAAGGGCCTTTTTCACAGGCATGCTGAAAAATGGATTAGCACGCGCCCAAACTCTGCGCCTACGCTACTGCAAGCCATTTTTCAGCGCACCTTTGTAAAAGGACCCCTAAAACAGTAAAGGTCGACTAACAGGAGCAAATCATCCCTACACACTCCAATTTGAAACAGGATAAAGAAGCCCCCCCCCAACCCTCACTACCAACCCCTCAAACCCCAAAGGAAGAACATCTCAGACTTAAGGCCCCTTTGACTAAGTTGTGGTAAAAGCAGGCCTATGCAGGCGTCAGTGTTTTTGACATGAACTGAGGCCCCCTTTTACCACAGCATGTAAAAGGATGTCTTTTTTTTTTTTATTTAGAAATGGCCGTATGGTAAGTGCACCAATTGCTGTGTGGCCATTTGGGGGGGGGGAGAACTTACCACCACCCATTGAGGTGGCGGTAAAGGCTCCCACAGTAACCCAGTGGTAACTGGGCTGCACGTGGCACTGCCCGTTTACCGCTGGGGTAAACACCGGAGCTACAAAAATTAAAAATATTTTGTAGCGCCAGAAATGGCATGCACAGGGGGTGGGATTTACCACTGGGCTGCTGCAGTAGCCTGGCGGTAGTTCCTGATTAAAGAGTGGTAAGCCCGCATTGGGCTTACCGCTGCTTAGTAAAAGACCCCCTTAGATTCTCCTGCTGGGCGCAAGTTTCAGTCTACGTGGGAACCAGGGGCGTAACTACGTGGGGCCACAGGGGCATGGGTCCCTGTAGATATGGCTCTGCCCCCCCCCGCCATCCCCTTCGACCCCCCATCCCGCCACCAACCCTCCCCCACCACCGTCAGGTACCTTTGCTGGCGGGGTCCCAACACCCGCCAGCCGAATTCCTCTTCTCCGGCATGGCTGCATTGCTGATCTGCAAGGGCAGGCTTCTGTTTCTGTGAATCTGATGTCCTGCAGCAAAGGTACCCGGCGGCGGGGGAGGGTTGGCGGCGGTTGGAAGAGGGGGGTCGAAAGGGTTGGCGCTGGGGGGGGTCAAAGGTGGTGGTGGCGGCGAGGTCAAAAATGGCAGGGGGGGTAAATGGGAGGGGGGTTGGCGGCACCAGTGGGGGCTAAAATGTGCCCCCTCACCTCGGGCTCTGGACCCCCCCCTTCCGCCGAAGTCTGGCTATGCCCCTGGTGGGAACCACTTTGGTCAACATTGATATCCACCACCAGGAGTAGAATTTATTTCAGCCGCTTTTGTATTGGGTGCCAATGATATTGCGTGTGCGTTCAGTCTGCCATTTTAGAAATATAAACGCGTACTTTCCTGATGCTGTCACAAGAGACTGGCATCCCTTGTCAGTTTGGCCTTTGGGGGAGACAAAAAGGGAGCACTCTCCCCTAAGCCCTCCCGTGCAGCGCTGGTCAATCAGAGCAGTTTGCTAAAACCTAAAGATGCTTGGTAGCGGGTGTAACTCCTGATGTCGATCTGTTAAAACATTGATGTTTATTCCTCTTCTAAACTGAAGAATATTTTCTAAGCATGCACTAGTAATGCCCAAAACATGTTCAGACCATGCCCCCTTGCCATTTACATGCAGTTCGGCCTATGACATGCATGCTCCTGCTATGGATAAAGGGATCCAGTGGTGTACCAAGGGGGGGGGCGGTGGGGGCGGTCCGTCCCGGGTGCCAGTGGGTGGGGGGTGCTCCGCTCCCGCTGCCTCCCATGGCCGTTCCCGCGGCGCCGCACATTTAAATAAACGGTGAAGCAGCGTCGCAGGCAGCGCCTCGTGCCCTGCTTGTAAAAAAAAAAATTAAATCTCCTTCCTTCTCCTCCTCGTCTTGACGTCTTGACGTCGACTCGGGCCTTCCAATCAATTTGACTGGCCCGAGTCGACGTCAAGACGTCAAGACGAGGAGAAGGAAGGAGATTTGATTTTTTTTTTTACAAGCAGGGCACGAGGCGCTGCCTGCGACGCTGCTTTGCCGGTTTTAACGGGCCTGAGGTGGGGAAGGAGAGGGGCGAAAGGGACTCGGGTGGGGGTGTTCAGAGGGGAGAAGGGGACTGGGGTGGGGGTCTCAGACAGGGGAGGGGAGAAGGGGACTGGGGTGGGGATCTCAGAGGGGAGAAGGGGAGGGGAGAAGGGGAGGGGAGAAGGGGACTGGGGTGGGGAGAAGGGGACTGGGGTGGGAGTCTCAGAGGGGGAAGGGGAGGGGAGAAGGGGACTGGGGTGGGGGTGTTCAGAGGGGAGAAGGGGACTGGGGTGGGGATCTCAAACAGGGGAGGGGAGAAGGGGACTGGGGTGGGGAGAAGGGGACTGGGGTGGGGATCTCAGAGGGGAGAAGGGGACTGGGGTGGGGGTGTTCAGAGGGGAAAAGGGGAGGGGAGAAGGGGACTGGTCTGGGGATCTCAGACGGGAGGGGAGAAGGGGACTGGGGTGGGGATCTCAGAGGGGAGAAGGGGAGGGGAGAAGGGGACTGGGGTGGGGGTGTTCAGAGGAGAGAAGGGGACTGGGGTGGGTGTCTCAGACAGGGGAGGGGAGAAGGGGACTGTGGTGGGGGTCTCAGACAGGAGAAGGGGAGGGGAGAAGGGGACTGGGGTGGGGGTGTTGAGAGGGGAGAAGGGGGCTGGAACTGGGGGCTGAAAAAAGGGGCAGAGAGAGAGAGGGGACAGATCCTAGATGGAAGGGGGAGCGAGAGGGAGGGCAGACCCTGGATGGATGGGAGAGGGAGGGCAAATGGTGGATTGAAGGGGCAGAGAGAAAGGGCAGGCAGTGGATGGAAGGGACGGCAGAGAGGGCAGACACTGGATGGCAGAGAGAGAGAGAGAGTGAAGACAGATGCTGGATGGAAGGAAGACGGTGAAAAGAAGATGAGGAAAGCAGAAACCAGAGACAATAAACTGTAAATAAAATATATTTTTTTATTTTTTTTGCTTTAGGATAAAGTATTGTAGATGTGTTAAATGTTTATAATAGAACATGTAAATAAGGTAATCTTTTTATTGGACTAATTTTAATACATTTTGACTAACTTTCGGAGAACAAAACCCCCTTCCTCAGGTCAGGATAGGATACTGTAAAAGCACTATACTGTACTGACCCGAGGACGGAGGTTTTGGCCTCTGAAAGCTAAATGTATTAGTCCAATAAAATGGTATTATTTTACTTTCTATATTTGTTTTATTTCTATTTGTTAATTTGTAAAGTGGTGATTGGTACTTGTTAGGTTTTTTTTTCAAATTTACATCTGCTGTCTTTATATTTTGCACAGTACTAGGGGACAGTTTCTGTTTCTGTGGTGTTGCATTGTATGCAGAGTCTGGCATTGGGAGTTCAGTTTAATTTTTGTCTAAATAGAAAGTTTATGATTACTTATTCTATAGTGGATTAGGGTGTATCTGTGTTTGTGAAAAAGACATGGCTTTCAGTTGGCATTGACTGTGCAGGATCTACGATCTGTACTATTCTGTCTGGTTTCGTTTTACAATAGGTGAATTGATGTTCTAGTGCTCACTGTAGTGTTTAAGATGCTTTCCTTTTCCTTGTGTGACTCGTAGAAATGACTGCTTATGGTATGGTAGAATTGCTCTATAGGTCCTGAGTGTTTTGTATTCTCGGCATGCCTAGTACTGGATTTGGGGGGGTGTTAAAAAATGACCGGCCCCGGGTGTCAACTACCCTAGGTACGCCACTGAAGGGATCTTAGACATTTTGCAAGATAAATGTTTAAGTGCCAGTTTATGCATGTTTCAATAGCCCTTCTTACAATGACCACATAGATAGCAAAGGTAGAGTAACGGGAATTAGATAGACAATCAAAGAAAGTAGCACGCGAAGTCAGAAAGGTGTAAGATATATCAACTATGGTAGGCGTGGATAAATGAGTCCTGCTACAGCATGTGCATCCGGTATTTGGTGTCCTTTGACAAAGGTGCGCTGAAAAATGGCTTGCGATAGTGTAGGCATGGGTTTTGGGCGCGTGCCGATCCATTTTTTAGCGCGCCTGTGAAAAAGGCCTTTTTGTTTTTGCCAAAAATGGACATGTGGCAAAATAAAAATTGCTGCAAGTCCATTTTGGGTCTGAGACCTTACTGCCAGCCATTGACCTAGAGGTAAAGAATCCAGGCGGTAATGACCTATGCGCATCAAATGCCACTTGGCGTGTGTCTGTTACGGTCGCCCGAAAATAAACAAATATTTTTCAGACGCGTGTATCGGACGCGTGCCAAAAATGAAATTACCACAAGAGCCATGTGGAAGTCGGGCGGTAACTCCATTTTGGCGCGCGCTGGGCTCATGTAGACGCTTATGCAGATTAGTAAAAGGGCCCCTTAGTTTCCATGTGTGTGACTAGCTAGTCAGTTGCTTCTTCCATTCACAACGTGGGAGAAGAGCCAGGCTTTCACCTGCTTCCTGAAGCAGAGGTACTCTTGCATTAAACAACGTCCTCAGATTGTACAATGTCCAACATTTCCATTCCATTGCAGGATTTTTATCAATATAAAAAGAACATTTCAACACTTTTACTGCAAGCTATATTCTGACCTGAGTAGAATCCTGAACAGAACAATGTTGTGATTATGTATGTAAGTAAGCACAGCACCAAACACACAAACCATTTCCAAAGGTTGATCTTGAACACTATAAAGAATTAAAAAAATATAAAACACACAGTTAATCATTTCTAATATTACAGCGATTCAGAAATATAAAATTATACTATCTGAATATTATCTCTATAAGGATGTGCTGCTTGAAACAAGCTTGAAAATGTCAACATTATGGAAACAAAAACATGATAATAGCCACAATTTCAAAAATTGCTCCCTGGGGGGCGGGAGGAGATTTCTCTCACCCTCTATGAGCTCCCTTGAGCCCCCCCCCCCAAACTATCTCTTCATTTATCATGCTGCCAATGCTGCTTCATGTCCAGGAGCAAGAATGATTCCCCGTTTATCCGAGGCCAGCACCATTTTGAAATTTTAATGCACAACAAAATGACCCTGGCATCTCAGTCAACCAGCACCATTTCACTGTATGGTAAAAGTTTGACTTATAAAACAAAACACACTAGGACAAATAATAATAAATCATTTATATCTCTCTAGTACTTAACTTAAAATTAGGTATTGTAAACAATAAATGAAACAAATAAAATCATATGAATTTTTAACTGCTAAACAAGAAATATCAATTATGCAAATATAATATTACTATTTATGAAGTGCTCAGTTCACACATCAGTCATAAATATAGTGATTGGCTGAGTAGAGAACCATCATCACAAGTCACTTAACCCTCCATTGCCCCAGGTACAAATAAGTATCTGTATATACTATGTAAACCACTTTGAATGTAGTTGCAAAAACCACAGAAAGGCTGTAAATCAGGTCCATTTCCCTTTCCCTATTTGAGATTCTACATGGCATGTCACTAGTGTAGGAGTAGCCTAGTGGTAAGTGCAGCAGACTTTGATCCTGGGGAACTGGGTTCAATTCCCATTGCAGCTCCTTGTGATGCTGGGTAAGTCACTTAGGGGTCCTTTTAGTAAGGCACGCTAGTGTTTTTAGAACGTGCTAAACGTTAGAGATGCCCATGCATTCCTATGGGCGTCTCTAACATTTAGTGTGCGCTAAAAACGCTAGCGCGCCTTAGTAAAAGGACCCTTTAACCCTCCATTGCCCCAGGTACAAAGACGTATGTACTATGTAAACTGCTTTGAATGTAGTTGCAAAAACCACAGAAAGGCACGAGATCCGCAATTAAGCACTATCGAGAGGCTTGCTGACCTGAACATGTACACCCTGGAGGAAAGGAGGAACAGGGGTGATATGATACAGACGTTCAAATATTTGAAAGGTATTAATCCGCAAACTAACCTTTTCCGGAGATGGGAAGGCGGTAGAGCGAGAGGACATGAAATGAGATTGAAGGGGGGCAGACTCAGGAAAGATGTCAGGAAGTATTTTTTCACGGAGAGGGTGGTTGGCGCTTGGAATGCCCTCCCGCGGGAGGTGGTGGAGATGAAAACGGTAACGGAGTTCAAACATGCGTGGGATATGCATAGAGGAATCCTGTGCAGAAGGAATGGATCCTCAGAAGCTTAGCTGAAATTGGGTGGCGGAGCAGTTAGGGGGAAGAGGGGGTGGTGGTTGGGAGGCGAGGATAGGGGAGGGCAGACTTATACGGTCTGTACCAGAGCCGGTGATGGGAGGCGGGACTGGTGGTTGGGAGGCGAGAAATACTGCTGGGCAGACTTATATGGTCTGTGCCCTGAAAAGGACAGGTACAAATTCAAGGTAAGGTATACACATATGAGTTTGTCATGGGCAGACTGGATGGACCATGCAGGTCTTTATCTGCCGTCATCTACTATGTTACTATGTTACTATGTTAGCAGTTCAGAGGATTTGAAAAACTAAACAAGCAGCTGTTAACCTGAGTCTTTCTGCTATGGAAAGCCAGTGTAGTTTGTTGAGTTGAGTTGAAACACTGGTATATCTATTTAATTTGTATATTAGTCTAGCAGCTGTATTCTGTATGATTTGCAGTTTGTCTGATATTGACACTTAATGCCAAGAAATAGAACGTTACAGTAATCCAAGTGGGGTAGCTGAAGAGCCCTAGCCGCTTTAGCCTTTCCTCATAGGGAAGTCGTCCCTTGTACAGGCAGCACCGCAGGAAGGGGGGAGGTGTAGTAAAGTCCTTTCACAGCTCTCTCCATAGGCATAGCTTGGAGTGGGCATGGAGGGGTTGGCAGCTCCCCAAATGCTGTGAGTGCTAATTCTTTATTTATCCCCCCCCCCCCCCCAATCCAGTTTGATGTCCTTTGCCCTCCTCCTCCCACCAAGTAAGAATGCAAACTACACCAATGGCTCTCCTCTAAAGGTTTCACTGCAGACAGAAACTCTCTCTGGTGATTGCTACTGCCAGTGTGCATTGTTGCCAGGGTTGTGGTCTTCCCGCAACACTGGGCGGGTTTTCTTTGAGCAGCTGCGGCAAAATTTCGGCGGGTGCGGGCTTGGGCTCTTCTCCTGTGGCCACTGTGCGCTTTTTTCCGGGGCTTCTATTGGTCCAATTTGGTCCAATAGAAGCTTTCCCGGGGCTTCTATTGGTCCGATGTAGTCCAATAGAAGCTTTTGAGGGGCGTGGTCGACATCAGGGACGGGGTTAACGACGTCAGGGGTGACGTCAGGGGGCGGGGCTGGTGACGTGGGAGGCTGGGTTGGTGACGTGGGTGGCGGGGTTTGACTTTGGGCGTTTTTTTGGGCGGGTTTAGGGCTGATTTTGGGCTGGGAAAATTTTTCCCATCTGGCAACCTTGCCAGTGTGTACTCAGTAGATGAACTCCTTCAACAAGCACCTCTCAGGCCTCTGTCTTGGATGAACAGTCCTGTAATTCTTTCTCCCTCCAGACAGCTTTGGGGCTTTGTGTGGCCACATCTCCTCCTGCATTGAAGAGGAGAGATACTGTGCTGTTAGGAGGGGGAAGGGGAAATGGAGATAGTGCATTGTTGAAGGGAAGGGAGATACTGGATTGCAGAATGGGAAGAGGACAGGAAGATGGCGAACCATAAGGGTTGAAAGAGAAGAAGAATATGGCAGGGTACAAGGATGGGGATGGAGGAGGGAAAGAGGGGAGATATTGGGAGACAAGGCTGAAGGAAGGGGGAGGGAGGGGAGATGCTGAGCATGGTGGAACCATACAGATAGACGCCATAGTTGTTGTCAAGGAGGTGAGTGAGAGGAGGATGGTGAGTACAGAGAGTAAAAATGAGGTAATGGGGAGAGGGTGAAAGATAGAAGGGAATAAGGGCTAGAGAAAGAGTGAAACAGGGGAAATGAGAGAGCTAGGGTTGATGAGCCAGGCAGGAAGTGAGAAAAGGAGATGGAAAGTTGATATACAGGTGAAAAGTAGAAAGGAGGAGTTAGAGGACTGGAGGGTGAGATGTAGACAAGAAAGGGAAGAAAAAGCTCAAAGAGAACTATCAATATGTCTCATACAAATGCAGTGAGGAAATTTAAGAAGACAGAGAAAGGGGAAAAGACAAATGGATAGCAGTCACTGGAAAGAGTATAAAAGAAGACAGACATGAAAGCAGAAAAGAAAACCTGGGATCAATATGATTGGAAAAATAAAATGCCCAAATAACAAAGGTAGAAAAAAAGTCTTAATTTCAATCTATTAACTAGAATGGTAGCATTTGGAAATATGCACTGCATATGTCTTTTTAGTTTGTTCAGGACCAGAGAAAATCCGTTTCTGATTTGCTCAGTGTTGCGATCATGCCAAGTTTGACTTCTTGGGGTTTCCAGTTTGATTTTTGTTTCTGATTTATTATCCCTAGTTTTGTATTTGATGAGGGTCTGTCTCTGTTTTATGTGTGACTGAGGTATGATATTCTGTTCACAGACACTTTCTGTGTAGAGATCTGTTGCAGTCCCACGTATTCTGTTTTACCAGTCGTGGGTGTATTGGTGTTCTAGAGCCCAGTGTGATATTTGTAGTGCTGCCTATTCATAGGTAGATTCATGCTGTTTGAATCACAGGAATTAGTGCTACTGTCGTATGGTAGGTTTGCTATATGTATGCCAAGTGTAGATTTTTTTCAGGTTTTGCATTATTTTATAATGTGCCTGATAGTGGCGAGATTTATGTTGTTATTGCTCAGTTGACATAAAAATGAAAATATTTTTCAGTGACATCTATGGAGAAATGTGCTACTTCTGATCAGCACCTGTTGTGGGGGGGGGGGGGGGGGGGGGGAGGGGCATAAGGTTTTTCTGGCTGGAGAGCATGTTTACATCTAATTCATAAGAACTGCTATACTGTGTCAGACAAAAAAGGTCCATGACTGACAGGGGTACATTATGTTACATATGCGAGCATCGCAGTCAGATGTGTCCCAACTCCAAAAAGGTTAAGAATCTCTAGACTACTAATTTACTGAAACATCAACTTTGAGGAACAAGTGCATCCTTGTCTTGAAAGCTCAGGCCTCAAGAAATCAGTTACTGTTTAAGGTGCCACCAGCTTTTTTGTCATTCTTAGAGTTTGCAAGATTCACTTACTAGGAAGCTGAGCTGGAATAAGCTGCTTTAATGGCATACCTCTTCTGCGTAGCCACTGTGCACATCCAGCCACAGATTGCAGTCTGGGTTTGTCTTCATAAAGTCTGCTATATTTGTTTTTACAATCAGAGATAAAGGATTTCCCAGCTTCCCAGACCTTGCGGACACATCTGGTTGCGCCTGTGGGTAGCAAATAAACATGGTTACTACAAAGCTTGTACCACATCTCTGTCTTTATTTCTTACTAACATTGGGGCCCTTTTACTGAGGCACGTAGGCACCTACGCACATCCAACACGCGTCAAATTGGCACTACCGCCTGGCTACCGCATGCCCCAGGCAGTAATTCCATTTTTGGCGAGCGCCCACAACACGCGGTAGAAAATATTTTTAATTTTCGACTGCGGAGCACTTACCCAGCAGTAATCATCAGTTGGCGTGTGCTAGACACTTACCACTCGGTTAGCACATGAGACCTTACCGCTAAGTCAATGGGTGGCATTAAGATCTCAGGCTGAAAACGATGCGTGCTGGTTTTAATTTTGCCGCACGCCCATTTTCCGGCACAATAAAAAAAGTCCCTTTTTTCTAGGTGCGCTCAGGAAATGGGCCAGCGCACATCCAAAACACGTGCCTAAACCAGCGCAGGCCACTTTTGGGCGCACCTTAGTAAAAGGGACCCGATTGTGACTTACTCTGCTTTCAGAGTACTCAGTGAGCCATGGAATACAGAAAGCCCAATATTCAAAGGGAAATATCTGGATATCTCCTGCAGTTATCTGTACGTTTCCCTTAGCCGTGACTCTCTGTTGATATTCAGTGACAGTATCCGGAGAGTGTCACTGAATATCATTAAAGATCGCCTCAACACTATCCAGATAGTGCCAGGGCAGTATGAGGGCTGAGCTGGAAGTTATCTGGTTAGCAGCGATATTTCACATTTTATTTAATATACCCTAAATAAAAACATCTGGAGGAGGAAAGAAACATGACACGGGCTAGGTTACAATTGCAAAAAGATATTCGGTTTGCTAAGCAGATAAATATCCAGATACAGGTAGGACTGCTTAAAGGCTGTCCTGATTTTATCTGGTTACTATGCAGCAGGGGTGTAGCTACGTGGGGTCACGGGGGCCTGGGCCCCCGTAGATTTGGCCCTGGACCCCCTGCTGACGACCCTCTCAACCCCCCCTCCCACCACCAACCCGCCGTCACCGTCGCCTACCTTTGCTGGCGGGGGACCCCAACCCCCGCCAGCCGAGGTCCTCTTCTTCAGGCTTCGTTCTGTTTCTGAGTCTGATGTCCTGTACGTTGTGTATCTGGATTTTCAAAAGGCATTTGACAAAGTACCTCATGAAAGACTCCAGAGGAAATTGGAAAGCCATGGGATAGGAGGTAGTGTCCTACTGAAGATTAAAAACTAGTTAAAAGATTTTTAAAAAACAGAGAGTAGGGTTAAATGGTCAGTATTCTCAATGGAGAAGGGTAGTTAGTGGGGTTCACCAGGGGTCTGTGCTGGGACCGCTGCTTTTTAACATATTTATAAATGATCTAGCGATGGAAGTGACTAGTGAGGTAATTAAATTTGCTGATGACACAAAGTTATTCAAAGTAGTTAAATCGAAAGAGGATTGTGAAAAATTACAGGAGGACCTTACAAGACTGGGAGACTGGGCGGCTAAATGGCAGATGACGTTTAATGTGAGCAAGTGCCAAGTGATGCATGTGGGAAAGAGGAACCCGAATTATAGCTACGTAATGCAAGGTTCCACGTTAGGAGTCACTGAGCAAGAAAGGGATCTTGGCGTCGTTGTTGATGACACGTTGAAATCCTCTGCTCAGTGTGCTGTGGCGGCTAAGGAAGCAAATAGAATGTTAGGTATTATTAGGAAAGGAATGGAAACAAAAGTGAGGATGTTACAATGCCTTTGTATCGGTCCATGGTGCGACCGCACCTCGAATATTCTGTTCAATTCTGGTCGCCGCATCTCAAAAAAAAGATATAGTGGAATTAGAAAAGGTTCAGAGAAGGGCAACGAAAATGATAAAGGGGATGGGACAACTTCCCTATGAGAAAAAGCTGAAGCGTCTAGGGCTGTTCAGCTTGGAGAAAAGACGGCTGAAGGAAGATATGATAGAGGTCTATAAAATAATGAGTGGAGTAGAACAGGTAGACATGAATCATTTGTTTACTATTTCCAGAAATACTAGGACTAGGGGGCATGCGATGAAGCTACAAAGTAGTAAATTTAATACGAATCTGAGAAAATTTTTCTTCACTCAATGTGTAGTTAAAAACTGGAAGTCGTTGCCAGAGAATGTGATAAAGGCGGTTAGCTTAGTGGAGATTTAAAAAGGTCTGGACGGCTTCCTAAAGGAAAAGTCCGTAGACCATTATTAAATTGGGGAAAATCCACTGCTTATTTCTGGGATAAGCAGCATAAAATGTATTGAGCTTTTTGGGGATCTTGCCAGGTATTTGTGACCTGGATTGGCCACTGTTGGAAACAGGATGCTGGGCTTGATGGACCTCTGGTCTGTCCCAGTGTGGCATTACTTATGTACTAGATACTAAAGACTCCAGAGCTATGAAAAAGCTTATTTTATTAACAAAATATCAGTCATTCACACACCACAATATTTCACAATACAATGTTACCACTCATTCACTTTAACATGTGTCAACCAATTATCAAAATTCGGAAAAAACATATATAGCTGTGCCAATTGATCTTTACATATTACTATTCTTTCATCGATGCTTATATATAGTCCTTTAGAACAATGTACAACTTATGCATTTGATATTATGAATTCATCTTCAACTCTGGTTCTATACACTAGAACCAGCGCGTAGTTGGTGCTGAATGTCCTGCACTAAAACAGTTTTAGAACCATATTGCACCGTAATAGTATGCTCAGTCCATAAAAGTTCATAAACTATTTTCTTGCTTACTAGCAACAATTATTAAGAATATTAAGGCAATCCAAAATTGAAATGGCTGAAAACATGTAAGCGTGCTTGAAATTTTCACATCGCCGGTTCCCCGATGCTGATCGGCATTTCGTCTCCTTCTTCAGGAGGAACCAAAATAATAATCTAACACTTGGCTGCTCGCCAGCGTGGCGGTCGGCAGTGCTTCCGTACAGGAATCACATCTCCGGAAGTTGCTACTTCCGGAGATGTGATTCCTGTACGGAAGCACTGCCGACCGCCACGCTGGCGAGCAGCCAAGTGTTAGATTATTATTTTGGTTCCTCCTGAAGAAGGAGACGAAATGCCGATCAGCATCGGGGAACCGGCGATGTGAAAATTTCAAGCACGCTTACATGTTTTCAGCCATTTCAATTTTGGATTGCCTTAATATTCTTAATAATTGTTGCTAGTAAGCAAGAAAATAGTTATGAACTTTTATGGACTGAGCATACTATTACGGTGCAATATGGTTCTAAAACTGTTTTAGTGCAGGACATTCAGCACCAACTACGCGCTGGTTCTAGTGTATAGAACCAGAGTTGAAGATGAATTCATAATATCAAATGCATAAGTTGTACATTGTTCTAAAGGACTATATATAAGCATCGATGAAAGAATAGTAATATGTAAAGATCAATTGGCACAGCTATATATGTTTTTTCCGAATTTTGATAATTGGTTGACACATGTTAAAGTGAATGAGTGGTAACATTGTATTGTGAAATATTGTGGTGTGTGAATGACTGATATTTTGTTAATAAAATAAGCTTTTTCTTAGCTCTGGAGTCTTTAGTATCTAGATGTTTAAATAGACTCTGGTTTTTGAACATAACCCCTATGGTTAGATAGTTAGTTATAATTACTTATGTACTAACATCAGTTTTGGAGGATCAAGTAACATAGTAACATAGTAAATGACGGCAGAAAAAGACCTGCATGGTCCATCCAGTCTGCCCAACAAGACAAACTCATATGTGCTACTTTTTGTGTATACCCTACTTTGATTTGTACCTCTCCTCTTCAGGGCACAGACCGTATAAGTCTGTCCAGCACTATCCTCGCCTCCCACCACCAGCTGGTTCTGCCACCCAATCTCGGCTAAGCTCCTTAGGATCCATTCCTTCTGAATAGGATTTCTTTATGTTTATCCCACGCGTGTTTGAATTCTGTTACCGTTTTCATTTCCACCACCTCCCGCGGGAGGGCATTCCAAGCATCCAAATAGAGTCTTGTCCTTAAAAGCTCAGGCCTCAAGAAATCAGTTAGTCTATAAGGTGCCACCAGCTTTTTTGTCATTCTTAGAGCTTCTAAGGTTCACTTATTAGAAAGCTGAGTAGAAGCTGGAATTAGCAGTTTAATGACTTACGTACCTCTTCTGTGTAGCCACTGTGCACATACAGTCGCAGATGTCAATCTGAGTTTCTCTTCATAAAGTTTGCTACATTTGTTTTTACAATCCGAGATAAAAGATTTTGTGGCTCTCCAGACCCTCCAGACACATCTGGTTTCACCTATGGGTTTCCAAACAAACATGGTTGCTACAAGTGCGCTTGTACCATATTGAGGGAGGGGTGTCTTTTACTAAGGTGCACTAGCGTTTTCAGTTCACGTTAATATTTAGGGTGTGCTAAACGTTAGAGATGTCCATAGACATTCTCTAATGTTTAGCGCGCCCTAAATATTAGCACAAGCTAAAAACGCTAGCACTCCTTAGTAAAAGAGGCCCCTATTTCTTTATTTCTTACAAGACTTTGGGAACCTTTTACCACAGCAATTCAATGGCCGCTATCCATTTTCTTAATTAACGGCCACACGCAGATTAGCATTTGAGCCCTTTTCACCACCTATTTTGTGAGGGCTCATGCGCTGATCAGTTAGCATGCTGACACGCTAACTGATTAATATAGTTGTGCCCACTCTTTGCCACCACACACGCCCCCCTCAGCAAAATAATAAAAAATATTTTTTTGCGTGTGGTTTAGACGCGTACATTTCAAAATTACCATGGGACATCTCATCACGCCCCACAGTATGTGATTTTAAGCAGTGGTAAATTGGTAGTGCTTAATACAGCTAGTAAAAGGACCCTTTTGTGACTTTACTGTCAGAGTACAGCAGAGGCATAACTAAACCTCGATTTAAGAGACGGCATGAGACCAAAGTGGGAGGGGGGAGCACATTTTGCCCCGCCTCCCCACCGCTCTTGACTCCCTCTGTAACCCCACATACTTGGGCTGGTGGGGGTTCTCAAGCCCCACCAGCAGAAGCTTTCCTGCAGCGATCCTCCCCGTCACGCTGCCTGCCCTGTTTTCCCTCCCCAGTGCACATGCTACATTCAGTTTAGGAAATAGATGTACAGATACATTGGGTATAATTGGAGGCCCAATCTCAGCAGAAGTTTAGTAGTCCCAGAAAGGATCTTAATTATCAGACAGTTTGGGGGTAAAGACATTTAATACTTCCCTAATTTGGTAACATACTGGGCAAGTAAGAAATACATGACAAAGTTAAATAGAGAATGTCCTATAAAATTCAGTTACAGGGACTGCAAATAAGGTTAACCACAATACGTTAAAAATCATCTTGCTGCCTCGGTTGAGATGTCTAACCAATCTACTATAATAAAACTCACCCTCAACGTTCTGAGGACACTGACGTCAGTGAAGCCAAGCCCTGACTTCCTTCGAAAAGGTTCGAAGGTTCGTGGTGGTGAAGGCACCAAAATCGCTCCGGGCCCCGCCCTCGAGGGCGGAGCAATAGCAGAACAACGAAGGGGAAATCCCAAAAGGCACCCAGCAGTCTCTGAAATAATACCTGTTCTTATTTATACACTAGTAAAAGAGGCCCGTTTCAGAGCAAATGAAACGGGCGCTAGCAAGGGTTTCGTCGCCAACACCCCCCCCCTCCCTCCCTGGCCAACACCTTCGTTGTTCTGCCATTGCTCCGCCCCCAACGTCATGACGTTTGACGCGAGGGCTGGGCCCGGAGCGATCCCCCCCCCGCCTCCCTCCCTGCCAACCCCTTCGTTGTTCTGCTATTGCTCCGCCCTCGAGGGCGGGGCCCGGAGCGATTTTGGTGGCTTCACCACCACGAACCTTCGAACCTTTTCGAAGGAAGTCAGGGCTTGGCTTCACTGACGTCAGTGTCCTCAGAACGTTGAGGGTGAGTTTTATTATAGTAGATATTCTTTCAACCTCTCCTGGTTAAATCATCAGGGCTACATTCTCTACTACAGTCAGCCCAGTCTTTACAGTTTCTGACACATTCACACACACCTTTAATCACTAACAAATCACACTGGTGGCATGAGACCAGCAAGACGCTGTCTAAAAGAAATATCCCATCTGCTAACATCCACTGTTTCTCTGCTCCTGGGGATTTAGAAGACCCCAAAGGCAGATAAAAACTGGAAGCTTCGAAGCTGAGGGACTAGATCTCTCATTAAACTCAGGAAATTTTGTATCCCACTGCAGGGGTCTGCTTTCTCTTTCATACTCCTTTTTAGCTAGCCCTATATCACAAAAAGGGCCGTAAGATGGGTATTAATAATGTAATCTTTTTTAATGGTCTAGTCATTGTTATTACCAATCACCAGGAGTACAGGAAAATGGGACCGGACGGGATCCCGCGCGAGGTGGTGGAGATGAAAACGGTAACGGAATTAAAAATGCATGGGATAAACATAAAGGAATCCAGTTCAGAAGGAATGGAACCTCAGAAGCTTAGCAGAGATTGGGTGGCAGTACCGGTGTTGGGAGGCGGGGCCATTGGTTGGGAGGCGGGGCTAGTGCTGGGCAGACTTCTATGGTCTGTGCCCTGAAAATGGCAGATACAAATCAAGGTAAGGTATATGCATAAAGTAGCACATATGAGTTTATCTTGTGGGCAGACTGGATGGACCATACAGGTCTTTCTCTGCCGTCATCTACTATGTTACTATGTTATGTTATGTTACTATCAGGCTTATTTTCGAAAGAGAAGGGTGCCCATCTTTTGACACAAATCGGGAGATGGGCGTCCTTCTCCCAGGGTTGCCCAAATAGGCATAATCGAAAGCCGATTTTGGACGTCCCCAACTGCCTTCCGTCGCGGGAACGACCAAAGTTCCCAGGGGCGTGTCAGAAGCATAGCGAAGGCGGGACTGGGGCATTCTTAACACATGGGCGTCCTCGGCCGATAATGGAAAAAAGAAGGGCGTCCCTGACAAGCACTTGGCTGACTTGGTCCATTTTTTCTTGCAACCAAGCCTCAAAAAGGTGCCCGAACTAACCAGATGACCACCGGTCGGAATCGGGGATGACCTCCCCTTATTCCCCCAGTGGTCACTAACCCCTTCCCACCCTAAAAAAAATTTAAACATATTTTTTTGCCTGCCTTTATGCCAGCCTCAAATGTCATACCCAGCTCCCTGACAGCAGTATGCAGGTCCCTGGAGCAGTTTTAGTGGGTGCAGTGCACTTCAGGCAGGCGGACCCAGGCCCATCCCCCCCCTACCTGTTACACTTGTGGTAAATATGAGCCCTTCGAAACCCACCAGAAATCCACTGTACCCACTGTACGGAGATGCGAAGGCGGTAGAACGAGAGGACATGAAATGAGATTGAAGGGGGGCAGACTCAAGAAAAATGTCAGGAAGTATTTTTTCACGGAGAGAGTAGTGGATGCTTGGAATGCCCTCCCGCGGGAGGTGGTGGAGATGAAAACGGTAACGGAATTCAAACATGCATGGGATAAACATAAAGGAATCCTGTTCAGAAGGAATGGATCCTCAGGAGCTTAGCCGAGATTGGGTGGCAGAGCTGGTAGTGGGAGGCGGGGATAGTGCTGGGCAGACTTATACGGTCTGTGCCAGAGCTGGTGGTGGGAGGCGGGGCTGGTGGTTGGGGGGCAGGGATAGTGCTGGGCAGACATAAGGTCTGTGCCCTGAAAAAGACAGGTACAATCAAGGTAAGGTATGCACAAAAAGTGGCACATATGAGTTTATCTCGTGGGGCAGACTGGATGGACCATGCAGGTCTTTTTCTGCCATCATCTACTATGTTACTATATGTAGGTGCCCTCTTTCACCCCTTAGGGCTATGGTAGTGTTGTACAGTTGTGGGGTGTGGGTTTTTTTTGGGGGGGGTTGGGGGGGCTCAGCACCCAAGGTAAGGGAGCTATGCACCTGGGAACAATTTCTGAAGTCTACTGCAGTGCCCCCTAGCCTTGGGTGCCCGGTTGGTGTCCTGGCATGTGAGGGGGACCAGTGCACTACGAATGCTGGCTCTTCCCACGACCAAAGGGCTTGGATTTGGTCATTTCTGAGATTGGCGTCCTCGGTTTCCATTATCGCCGAAAACCGGGGACGACCATCTCTAAGGTCGACCTAAATGTGGAGATTTGGGCGTCCCCGACCGTATTATCGAAACAACAGATGGACGCCCATCTTGTTTCGATAATACGGGTTTCCCCGGCCCTTCGCCGGGACGTCCTGCGAGGACGTACTCAGGAAAACTTGGGCGCCCCGTTCGATTATGCCCCTCCATGTTACTATGTAAATAAAAAGTCTAGTTGTAATGAAATGTAATGCTCAGCAGCAAACATGTTACCAGAGGAGAGGCAGGACCCACTTCTCCTGGGGAAATTTAGCAGAAAAGTTACCTCTCTGCATGTTGGTATAGCTGAAGCTTCTTTGCCCGTCAACGTCTTCTGTGCCTTCCATCTGGAGCCTTTTCACCTACTGTTACTAATACTTCTTGCTCGAGGAATTTTCAGGCGTCTTCTTCAGTTTCGTTTTCTCTTGAACTCAGGGGGTTTAAGTTTTGTTTTAGTCTGTTGGGAGGAGCTTTCTACCACTTAACTGCCAGGGAGAATCCAAAGGAAGATCTGCACTTGAGCTCTGCTAAGCAGATGAGAAGTTACTAAGTGAAACAAATATAAAAGCTGCTGAAATAAAACAAGTATTCTAACTACTACTACTTTTCTTTTCTATAGCTCTACTGGAGGAGTGGCCTAGTGGTTAGGGTGGTGGACTTTGTTCCTGGGGAACTGAGTTCAATTCCCACTTCAGGCACAGGCAGCTCCTTGTGACTCTGGGCAAGTCACTTAACCCTCCATTGCCCCATGTAAGCTGCATTGAGCCTGCCATGAGTGGGAAAGCGCGGGGTACAAATGTAATAAAAATAAATACACAGCATTATACACAAACATATAAGAGACAGTCCCTGCTCGATAGAACTTAGTCTATACAAGACAGACAAACAAGGGATTAGAACGTTTCATTTATTATAGGTTAAAGTGAGACAATAAATCTTCTCTTTTCTGTAAAGTTTCAAAGGCAAATAGTAAGAAATAGGGTTTATGTTTTTAACCTATGCTTAAAAGATATATCACAAAACAATTTATTCATTATGAGGTCCTTTTACAAAAGCATGCTGAAAAATGGCTTGCGGTAGTGTAGGCACGGGTTTTGGGCGCACACCGATCCATTTTTTAGCGCGCCTGTAAAAAAAGGCCTTTTATTTTTTTTTTGCTGAAAATGGATGTGCAGCAAAATGAAAATTGCCACACGTCCATTTTGGGTCTGAGACCTTACCGACAGCCATTGACCTAGCGGTAAAGACTCACGCAGTAACCAGGCGGTAATGACCTACGTGCGCCAAATGCCAACTGGCGAGTGTCCGTTACGTGCGCCCGAAAATAAAAAATATTTTTCAGACGTGCATATCGGCCGTGCAACAAAAATGAAATTACCGCAAGAGCCACGCGGTAGTAGGGCAGTAACTCCATTTTGGCATGCGTTGGGCACACGTAGACACTTACGCGGTTTCGTAAAAGGGTCCCTAAATTTAGAAGGTTTACTTGACCAAGATAGGAGATTTAGAGGCCCTTTTACTAAACACATGCTTAACACAGGAAATATGACCTAACGGCTAACGCATGACGCACTAAAGTGTTCTGTACTAGTTTTGCCATCTGTACGCACTAAGGGGTAGATTCTATGTATGGTGCCTGAAAAATCCGTGCAGGAAAAATGATATGCCTAGGCGTATTCTCTAAAGTATGCCTAAATTTTATAGAATCGGCTTAAATTTCCACACGGTATATAAAATACACTGAATGCCTCTCCACATGACCAAATTTGGTTGCGCTCATTGAGGCCAAGTTTTACTTGGTGTATATCCCGATGCCTAACTTAGGCACAGAGCAGGTGTATTCTATAATAATGCACAGAGATTGTAGAAACACCCACATCCTGCCCATGGTCACACCTCCTTTTCAGCTATGCAACTTAGAATTTAGGCGCAGCATGTTATAGAATACACATGGAGGGGCATAATCGAACGAAAACGTCTATCTCCATGGGCGTTTATCTCCGAGAACGGGTCTGTGAAGGGGTGGACCGAACCGTATTTTTGAAAAAAATAGACGTCCATGTTTTATTCGACAATGTGTGAGCTGGGCGTTTTTGTTTTTCAGCGATAATGGAAAATGAAAGCGCCCAGCTCAAAAATGAATAAATCCAAGGCATTTGTTTGTGGGAGGGGCCAGGATTCGTAGTGCACTGGTCCCCCTCACATGCCAGGACACCAACCGGGCACCCTAGGGGGGACTTTTACAAAAACAAAAAAAAAGGTAAAAGAGCTCCCAGGTGCATAGCACCCTTCCCTTGTGTGTTGAGCCCCCCAAATCCCCCTCAAAACCCACTGCTCACAAGTCTACACCATTACTATAGCCCTAAGTGGGGCACCTACATGTGGGTACAGTGGGTTTGGGGGGGTTGGACGACTAAGCATTAAGCAGCACAATTGTAACAGGTGGGGGGGGATGGGCCTGTGTCCACCTGCCTGAAGTCCACTGCACCCCCTAATAACTGCTCCAGTGACCTGCATACTGCTGCCAGGGAGGTGGGTATGACATTTGAGGGTGAAAATAAAAAGTTGTGAAACATCATTTTTTGTGGTGGGAGGGGGTTAGTGACCACTGGGGGAGTCAGGGGAGGTCATCCCCGATTCCCTCTGGGGGTAATCTGGTCATTTAGGGCACTTTTTGGGGCCTTATTCGTGAAAAAACAGGGTCCAGGAAAAGTGCCCTAAATTCTAGCTACAAACGCATACTTTTTTTCCATTATCGGCGAAAGGCGCCCATCTCTGTTCGGGTGATAACCATGCCCCAGTCCCGCCTTCACCACGCCTCCGACACGCCCCCGTCAACTTTGTACGCTTCCGCGATGGAGTGCAGTTGAAAACGTCCAAGTTCGGCTTTCGATTATACCGCGTTATTCGTTTTTGTGAGATAAACGTCCATCTCCCGATTTAGGTCGGAACTTGGGCGTTTTTCTCGTTCGATTATAAGCAGGTTAGCGAGTTGTGCACGTAAATCATAATTAATGCCAATTAATACTGATAATTGCTTGTTAACATCCAGTTGACAGTGCTGATTTCTTGAAAGGATTATATAAACATAGGATGCATGACTAGGGACACAAACATGCATTTATTTATTCATTCAATATCACAACTCCTCATGCACAGCCACAAAACAACTTTTTAGGGTGGATAGTGTTCCTTTTATTATCGACAAGATAAAGTTTTCAGTTTTGGCACAGTATAAAGTCATCACAAGAACAAAATATAAGAACCCCAATGGGCTGCTTTAGGGGCTTATAGCCCAGATTTATGTTTAAACAAAAGAGATCTGAATGAAAGAAAATATTTATGTTTATTTTGACTTATAAAACCACTTGCCCCTGAAACATGTTCAAAACAGAATAATTCATTTGTGTATCTAAAAGGTAAACTTCTACAAAACAGATGAAGATGTGATGCCATGTGCCCCATGTGCACCTCGAATATTGTGTTCACTTCTGGTCACCGCATCTCTAAAAAGATATAGTGAAATTAGAAAAGGTGCAGAGAAGGGCGACAAAAATGATAAAGGGGATGGGACAACTTCCTTATGAGGAAAGGCTAAAGCAGCTAGGCCTTTTCAGCTTGGAGAAAAGACGGCTGAGGGGAGATATGATAGAGGTCTATAAAATAATGAGTGGAGTGGAAAGGGTAGACGTGAAGTGTCTGTTTACTCTTTCTAAAAATACTAAGACTAGGTGGCATTCATTGAAGCTACAAAGTAGTAAATTTAAAACGAATTGGAGAAAATATTACTTCACTCAATGTGTAATTAAACTCTGCAATTCATTGCCAGAGAATGTGGTAATGACAAGGCGGTGGCCGTAGCTAGAAGGTTGTTAGGCTGTATAGAGAGAGGTGTGACCAGCAGAAGAAAGGGGGTGTTGATGCCCCTGTATAAGTCGTTGGTGAGGCCCCACCTAGAGTATTGTGTTCAGTTTTGGAGGCCATACCTTGCAAAGGATGTAAAAAGAATTGAAGCGGTGCAAAGAAAAGCTATGAGAATGGTAAGGGATTTGCGTTACAAGACGTATGAGGAGAGACTTGATGACCTAAACATGTATACTTTGGAAGAAAGGAGAAACAGGGGTGATATGATACAGACGTTCAAATATTTGAAAAGTATTAATCCGCAAACGAACCTTTTCCGGAGATGCGAAGGAGGTAGAACGAGAGGACGTGAAATGAGATTGAAGGGGGGAAGACTCAAGAAAAATGTCAGGAAGTATTTTTTCACGGAGAGAGTAGTGGATACTTGGAATACCCTCCCGCGGGAGGTGGTGGAAATGAAAACGGTAACAGAATTCAAGCACACGTGGGATAAACATAAAGGAATCCTGTTCAGAAGGAATTGATCCTAAGGAGCTTAGCCGAGATTGAGTGGCAGAGCCGGTGGCAGGAGGCGGGGATAGTGCTGGGCAGACTTATACGGTCTGTGCCAGAGCCGGTGGCGGGAGGTGGGGATAGTGCTGGGCAGACTTACACGGTCTGTGCCCTGAAAAGGACAGGTACAAATCAAGGTAAGGTATACACAAAAAGTAGCACATATGAGTTTATCTTGTTGGGCAGATTGGATGGACCATGAAGGTCTTTTTCTGCCGTCATCTACTATGTTACTATCCAGCTTATAATTGAAAAAGAAAAACGTCTATATTGCGACCCAAATCGGGAGATAGACGTTTATCTCACAAAAACGAATAAAGCGGTATAATCGAAAGCCGAATTTGGACGTTTTCAACTGCACTCCGTCGCGGATGCGGACAAAGTTAATGGGGGCGTGTCGAAGGCGTGGTGAAGGCGGAACTGGGGCGTGGTTATTGGGCGATCAGAGATGGGCGCCTTTCGCCGATAATGGAAGAAAAATATGCGTTTTTAGCGAGAATTTAGGACACTTTTCCTGGACCCTGTTTTTCCACGAATAAGGCCCCAAAAAGTGCCCTAAATGACCAGATGACCACTGGAGGGAATCGGGGATGACCTCCCCTGACTCCCCCAGTGGTCACAAACCCCCTCCCACCACAAAATATGCCGTTTCACAACTTTTTATTTTCACCCTCAAATGTCATACCCACCTCCCTGGCAGCAGTATGCAGGTCACTGGAGCAGTTATTAGGGGGTGCAGTGGACTTCAGGCAGGTGGACCCAGGCCCATCCCCCCCCCCCCCCACATGTTACACTTGTGCTGGTAAATGGGAGCCCTCCAAAGCGCCCCTCAAACCCACTGTACCCACATGTAGGTGCCCCCCTTCACCCCTTAGGGCAATAGTAATGGTGTAGACTTGTGGACGGTGGGTTTTGAGGGGCATTTGGGGGGCTCAACACCCAAGGGAAGGGTGCTATGCACCTGGGAGCTCTTTTACCTTTTTTTTTTGTTTTTGTAAAAGTGCCCCCTAGGGTGCCCGGTTGGTGTCCTGGCATGTGAGGGGGACCAGTGCACTACGACTCCTGGCCCCTCCCACGAACAAATGCCTTGGATTTATTCGTTTTTGAGCTGGGCGCTTTCATTTTCCATTATCACTGAAAAACAAAAATGCCCAGCTCACAAATTGTCGAATAAAACATGGACGTCTATTTTTTTTCGAAAATACGGTTCAGTCCGCCCCTTCACGGACCCGTTCTCGGAGATAAACGCCCATGGAGATAGACATTTTTGTTCAATTATGCCCCTCCACGTTAGCTTAGCGGGGTTTAAAAAAAGGTTTGGATGGCTTCCTAAAGGAAAAGTCCATAGACCATTATTAAAATGGACTTGGGGAAACCCACTGCTTATTTCTGAGATAAGCAGCATAAAATATTTTGTACTTTTTTGGGATTTTGCCAGGTGTTTGTGACCTGGATTGGCCACTGTTGGAAACAGGATTCTGGGCTTGATGGACCTTTGGTCTGTCCCAGTATGGCAATACTTATGTACTTATGCACTAATGAAAGGAGAGTTTAATTCTACTTCCATTTAATTTCTATATAATCCATCCTCTTTATAACACCAGGCTTCCCAGTAGATTACAACAACAGTTAAGATAAACCCATCAGGAAACAGGATATCCTCACTAAAATCTGGACATTTGTATTGTATAGAAGAACAGTGAAGAAAAATGAGCACAAACTATAGAGTTTATAATTGCAGTTCCTACCAGCTACAATAATTTTTGAAGCTGTTTTACTGATATTCAATTGTTTATTTCTTTTCTCCTCCAGCTTTTAAAGCACTGCATATCCAACTGAAACAGCTTTAGACTTGATACAGATGGACCAACAATAAAGAATGACGTGGATGCATCATGCAGCAGCTCGTAAGTTTGCTTGCTTTGTTTTAAGTGAACTGGTGTGGTAGCCGTGTTAGTCCACTCTTAAAGGTTATCAATAGAAATCAAACAAAATAAAACATGGAAAAGAAAATAAGATGATACCTTTTTTATTGGACATAATTTAATACATTTCTTGATTAGCTTTTGAAGGTTGCCCTTCTTCGTCAGATCGGAAATAAGCAAATATGGTAGCAGATAGTATATATAAGTGAGACATCCAAGCACTACTTTGACAGTCTGACAGGGTGGGAGGGTGGGGGTGGGTAGGAGGTATGCATGGGGACATCAAAGCATTTCATTGATATTCTAACAGGATAGGTGTGGGTAGGTGAGAGGAGGGTGATAAACAGAGAAATACAATTTTATGGTTTATAATGGGCTAGAAAACCCAGATCCCTGTTAAGTCCTGTCTGTTGGGTGTCAAAATATTCAATCATTCTGACTTCAAAGGTCTTACATTCCTGTATTGTTTTAAAGTTACCTTTCAGGATTCTTACTATGAAATCACTGGTGCAGTGTTCTGGTCTTGTAAAGTGCTGGCCCACAGGGGTGGGAACCTGACTGGCACCGGCTATCTTCATGTGATGTCTGTGCAGATTGAATCGTGTCTTAAGCATCTGGCCTGTTTCTCCAATATAGCATCCTTCGTTGCATTTTTTACACTGAATGATATATACCACTTTGGAAGATGAGCATGTGAAAGATTCCTGGAGTAGAGGCTGTAGGTCTCTTATGATTTTCCTCAGTTTCTCCAGCTCTGGGTTGACATACAACCTAGAGCTGAAGAAACTGAAAGAGATATTCCCATCCCCACCAGTGCTGGCCTTCCGACAGCCACCCAACTTAAAACACAAGCTAATCAGAAGTAAACTCCCAACACAGACTGAAAAGGGAAAGAAGAGCACATTTCCCTGCAATATATCCAGCTACAAGCTATGCCAAAACATTTCACAGGACCCCACAGTCATTCACAAAGGAAAAATATTCAACATAAAGGAAAAGGCAACCAAACAACAGAGAATTCACCCTGTGCCACAGGCACGGACTAAGCAGAGACAAGGTAGGCTCTCAGCTGAAGGAGATAATGCTAGAGCGTCCTATGCAGGCAGAGTTATGTTTAAATAGGGTCTGTCATCTGATGTCAGCTGCCTCAGACATGGCCAATCAGGAGCGAGTCCTATCACTACCCTGCCTGTCCCAGTAGGATCATAACATATGGCCTATCCGATTTGCCCATCCATGCCATCTACTCTCCTTTTCATTCTCTTAGAGATCCTATGTACTTGTCTTAAGCTTTCTTGAATTCAGATGTTTTCATCTCCACCTCCTCCACCAGGAGGCTGTTTCACAGATTCACCACCCTTTCTGTGAAGAAGTATTTCCTCAGGTTACTTCTGAGTCTATCCCCTTTCACCTTCATCCTGTGCCCCCTCGTTCCAGAGCTTCCTTTCAATTGAAAGAGAGACTCCACCTGTGTATTTATGCCATATAGGAGCAATGGGTTTAGGAAAAAAGCTAAGCTCAGTCTTAGTCATGTTCAGTTTCAGATGGTGGTGGGATAACCAGGCAGCAGTCAGAGAAGCAGGCTGAGACTTGAGTCTGAATTATTGGTGAAATTTCAGGTGTAGAAGGAGAGATCTGGGACATAAGATGCCAAAATGGTACTGAAAACCATGAAAGGAGATGAGAGCACAAAGTCAACAAGTATAGGGAAAGTTGAGAAGAGGTCCCAAAACAGAGCCCTGAGGTACACCAACTGATAATGGGATAGCACTGGAGGAGGATTCATCAGTGTCTCTCTCAAAATACTGCACAATCCCAGCCACCCAGCTCTGAACTGCTTGCATCTGTTTAAACGTTCTCCCACCTCTGCAATAAAGTTTCTTCTCTCCAGATTTCTATCTCCAGCCACTGATACAGCTCTCAGAATTACGGAGTCTCTTGCCTTGGGGCAATACTTTTGAACATCTGACTGTGAGTAAACTATCTATATTTATTCAATAAAGTAAATTTCAGAAAATAAAGAGGCTTCAAGTATATACTGACGTGCCGAGATTATACTTCTAGGATATTAAAGCTTCACAGATATTACACTTTAAGAGACCTTTACAATCAGAGCATATACTAAAAGTGCAATGGGAGAGACAAGACAGAACAGAGCCCTGAAATCCAAGTAAAGACAATCCCCACAATATTCAGCGCTATTTAACCCGCCAGGAACAGCTCCTGGTGGGTTAAGTAGCATTAAGCTTAAGAAATGGACAGAAACTTAATTGAAGATATCTACAAGATAACTAGGAAAGGGGAAGTGCTACTGATTGGTGATTTTAATATGCCAGATGTCGATTGGGATGTCCGTGCTGTGGGGTCGACTAGAAGTAAAGGGATCTTGGATTCTCTACAGGAAGAATTGTTTCAGCAGTGGGTGACGGAACCGATGCGGGATGGAGTTATTCTAGTCCTTGTGCTTACAAACGAAGACATTGTCTCTGATGTTACGGTGGGAGATCATTTGGCATCCAGTGATCACCAAATGGTATGAGGTTCAATAATAAGACAAAGGGGGAGAGGGCTTATTCAAGATTGAAGGTCCTAGATTTCAAAAAACTAACTTTGCTGAGATGGTGGAATTTCTCAAGGAAGAGTTGGTTGGATGGGAACAGCTGAAGGAAGGGGAAGTACCAAAACAGCATTGTGAGGTTCAAAGTTGAGGGGGAGAAATATGTAGAAGCTGATAAGGATAAAGCTGAACTGCTTAACAATTATTTCTGTTCTGTGTTCACAGATGAAAGGCCGGGGGTAGGACTGCAGAAAACAAATGCTAAGAGGGATGGATGTGTGGTAGACCAGGACCGATTCTTAGAAGGCTGTGTTCATGAGGAGCTAGCTAAACTAAAAGTAGACAAAGCGATGGGGCCTGATGGGATACACCTGAGGGTACTCAAGGAACTTGGAGATGTTCTGGCAGCTCAGTGTCTGACCTCTTCAATGCCTCCTTAGAGTCTGGAGTGATCCCAGAGGACTGGAGAAGGGCGAATGTGTTCCCTCTGCACAAGAGTGGAAGTAAGGAGGAGGTTGGAAATTACAAACCAGTCAGTCTGACCTCTGTGGGAAGTAAACTAATGGAAATGTTTCTAAAGCGGAGGATCATGAGGTTTCTCGAATTGAATGGACTGCAGGACCCGAGCCACCATGGCTTCACTAGAGGCAGGTCGTGTCAGACAAATCTGATTGATTTCTTTGACTGGGTGACCAAACATTTGGACGTGGGATGGGCACTTGATCTGCCATGGTTTTACAGCCTGCTTTACTAACACAGACTACTCAGTAAGAATCCTGTGGATTCTTTTGGATTTGTATTAGGTAATTGAGACTTTTATTATCTTCCCTGTCCCACTATAACATCTTTTGTACTTGTCCTCTACTGGACTTGGCGAATGCCTTTACGGTGGTATGTAAGCCACAATGAGCCTGCAAATATGTGGGAAAATGTGGGATACAAATGTAACAAATAAATAAATAAATAAATAAATAACTTAGAGGTTCTAAATACACAATGATTAAGATATATACAATGATTAAGCTATATACACAATGATTAGCTATATAACTGAAATGATCTATCTATAATTAAACAATACCTATCTATAAACAATCATTACATCACTGGTCCCTACATCCAAGGAATGCTAGGAGTTCCTAGACCAGGAAAAGAAGCAATACACTATAAACAATCATCACTGGTCCTTACATCATCCAGGCTCTAATCATCAGCTGGGGGGCCCAGTTCACAGTGAAAGCCAGGAGTTTCTTATAGCAAGAAATATGGTTCTACACGGTGCATCCACCCATAGATAAGCTTTCCATTTTACTGACAGAAACTCCCCTTTTTATTAGGCTAAGTCATGTTCAGAGCTAAGGAAAATTACAGAATGCGTGAAAATTTATCTGTGGGAATGTGGTCACGTTTCCCAGTCCAGGTGGCCAGTCTGAACTCGAAAACAGGCTCCATCTCCCCCTTAACATACCAACTGTGTCTCATCTTCTACATTCCAACTTATTTTTACATAATCAAAGTTAAACAATCATTTTCAAAAATACAGACCCCGAGTGCACTGGTCGGTCACTCAGATAGAGTTGAAGAACAATCTCTAAAATCCTTTTTATTACAGCACTAGATGTGGTGTATTTGGATTTTAGCAAAGCCTTTGACATGGTTCAGCACAGGCGACTGATAAATAAACTGAGTGTCCTTGGTATGGGACCTAAAGTGACTGACTGGGTTCAAAACTGGTTGAATGGGAGGAGACAGAGGGTAGTGGTAAATGGAGCTTGCTCTGAGGAAAAGGATGTTATCAGTGGTGTACCACATAGATCGGTCCTCGGGCAGGCCCTTTTTAACATCTTTGTGAATGATATTGCAGACAGGCTGTCTGGTAAAGTTTGTCTCTTTGTGGATAATACTAAACTTTGTAATAGGGTGGACACCACAAAGGGTGTGGATGACATGAGGAAGGATCTAGTGAAGCTTGAAGAATGATCTGAAAATTGGCAACTAAGATTTAGTGCTAAGAAATGTAGGGTTTCAATAATCCAAGGGAACAGTACAGTATAGGGGGTGAAGTGCCTCTGTGTACAAAAGAAGAATGGGACTTGGGGGTGATTGTGTCTGATGACCTGAAGGTGGCCAAACAGGTAGAAAAGGCAACAGTCAAAGCCAGAAAGATGCTTTGGTACATAAGGAGAGGGATAACCAGCAGGAAAAAAAGAGGTATTAGTGCCCTTGTATAAGTCTCTGGTGAGGCCCCATTTAGAGTACTGCGTGCAATTCTGGAGACTGCACCTACAGAAATATATAAACAGGATGAAGTCAGTCCAGAGGGCGGCTACCAAACTGTAAACGGTCTCTGTCATAAAACAAATAGGGACAGGATTAAGGACCTTAACATGTATACGTTGGAAGAGAGGTGGAAGAGAGGGGATATGCTACATTTAAATACCTCAGTGGCATTAATGTACAGGAGGTGAGCCTTTCCCAAATGAAGGAAAACTCTGGAATGAGAGGGCATAGGATGAAGTTAAGAGGAAATTGGCTTAGGAGGAATCTAAGAAAATACTATTTCACGGAGAGGGTGGTGGATGCATGGAATGGCCTCCCAGTGGAGGTCGTGGAGACAAGGACTGTGTCAGAATTTAAGAAAGCGTGGGACAGGCACGTGGGATCCCTTAGGAAAAGAAGGAGCTAGTGGTTACTGAGGAAGGGCAGATTGGATGGACCATTTGGCCCTTATCTGCTGTCATGATTCTATGTTTCTAAGCGATAATATTCAGTGTGAGATAGCCAGGTATCTCGGCTGAATACTAGCACTTAGTCGCTAGCCAGATGACCAGCTATGTCGCATGACAGCTGATCAATGCCAATATGAAGCGGCTGGCCAGCTAAGTTTGGCGGCCAAATCAGGCTGCGTGAATAGCAGGCCTATCTTTGACCACTATATCTATATCGGCTTACATAAGAATATAACATGAGTAGCCATACTGGGTCACACCACTACTACTACTACTACTACTATTTAGCATTTCTATAGCGCTACAAGGCGTACGCAGCGCTGCACAAACATAGAAGAAAGACAGTCACTGCTCAAAGAGCTTACAATCTAAGCAATAGTCCATCTAGCCCAGTATCCTGTTTTCCAAACAGTGGCCAAGCCAGGTCACAAGTACCTGGCAGAAACCCAATTAGCAGCAACGTTCCATGCTACCAATCCCGGGGAAAGCAGTTGCTTCCCCATGTCTGTCTCAATAGCAGACTATAGATTTTTCTTCCAGGAATTTGTTAAACCTAGATATGCTAATAATTGTTACTACATCCTCCAGCAAAGAGTTCCAGAGTTCAACTATTCGTTGAGTGAAAAAATATTTCCTCCTATTTGTTTTAAAAGTATTTCCATGTAACTTCCTCAAGTGTCTCCTAGTCTTTGTACTTTTGGAACGAGTAAAAAATCGATTTACTTCTACTTGTTCTACACCACTCAGGATTTTATAGACCTCAATCGTATCTCCCCTCGTCCATCTCTTTTCCAAGCTAAAGAGCCCTAACCTCTTTAGCCTTTTCTCATATGAGAGGAATTCCATCCCCTTTATCATTTTTTTGGTTTCAATAGTTTTTTTTATTGTTCATCAAGAAACACAATAATACACCTCAATATTAGTGCAAATACAGAAGGGTATAAACCACAAAAACTTAACTATTTATTTTATTTTTTGTCAGCTTAAATAAACATCATACAAACCTATTTCCAACAAAGTCATCCTAAAGCTAACTCCACCCTATTCACCTATTCCTATCCCCTCCCCTCCCTCCCCTGCTCATTCAAGAAGTTAAACCAACATTGAGATCTTTTCTTGCAATTTCTCCCATCCTCTCGTATGAGACCAAAAACAGTCCCTTCTCAGAGCCGTAAGCTGCTCCATTTGGAACAAACGATGCAATCTCTCCTGCCACATTGCCATTGTAGGTGTTACTGTAGGTGGTGATCAACAGTGTGAAAAGCAGTGGATAGGTCAAGAAGGATCTAGCCAGGAACAGGTCACTGGAGTCTTTGGCAAGAGTTGTTTCTGTAGAAAGTAAAGGGCAAAAGCCACACTGGCGTGGATAAAGAATAGCTGGAGATGAAAGAAAGTCAGGACAATGGTGGTGACCAGCATGTTCAAGTATCTTGAGTGCAAAAGTGGAGGAAGAAAATGAGACAACATCTTGTCTCACCAGATCCAATCTACTACTACTACTACTACTATTTAGCATTTCTATAGCGCTACAAGGCGTACGCAGCGCCTCTGGACTCCCCTCCTTTTTGGCTAATCTTATCATTCCTTACTCCCCTATAAGCATAGGCGCCCGGTATAAGAGGCTTAGCCTCCCCAGCCCAACCGATCCCCCGACCCCCGCTCCCCCAGTCAATCATCTGACGTCAGCCCGATGGCCCTCGTTCCCGTCCTGCCCTCACCCTACCTTAAAATAGTGTAATTCTCGAGTGGGTGGCACTGGCATTGCAAGCAGCAGCAGGCTCCAGCGTTCCCTCGCATGGCTCCGCCCTCTTGGGCGGAGCCATGCGAGGGAACGCTGGAGCCTATTCCGGAGGGCGGCGGAAGCAGTAATGGCGGCACCTGTAGTGGTTGCACTTGGGCTTGGTCTGCTGCTACTGTCGGTACCGGGCGCGAGCAGTGACTGGACCGAACTCCCGGAGTTTTCGGCGCTGCCGGACCTGGACCCTGCCTGTCAGCTGGTGCTGGGGGAGGTGGCAAACAGCAGAGCGGCGCTGAGCCAGTGTCTGGTGCGCTTTGCTCGGCCGGTCCGTCTGTGCTTGGGCTGCCGGGCCCAGTACCAGGAGCTCAGCCGCCTCCTGAGCAACATTTCAGCGGCGCAGCAGGTGAGAGAGCGAGGCCGGAGACTGGGAGGCTCTCTCTGTGTCCACCTCCTTCATCTGGCAGTGCTCCTCCCCTCCTCTTCCAAACTGCACCCCCTCATCTCCCACCACCCTTTCTCTGGTAGTGCTGCCTCCTCCCACCAGCTCCCATCCCCTTCCTCTGGCAGCACAGCACTTCCCTCTTTTTCCCAGCTGCCCCCTCTACTCCCACCACCCCTCATCTGGCATTGCTGCTCCTCCTCCCCCCCTCTCAGCACCCAAAGGAAGGGAGCTATAGACTTGGGAGGTATTTTACTTTTTTTTTTAATTGTTACAAGTGCCCCCTAGGGTGCCCGGTAGGTGTCCTGGCATGTGAGGGGGACCAGTGCACTACGAATCCTGGCCCCTCTCACGACCCAATGCCTTGGAGTTGTTCGTTTTTGAGCTGGGCGCCTTCAGTTTCCATTAACGCTGAAAAACTATACCACCCAGCTCAAATCTGCACAAATCCGATGCATTTGCCTGGCAGAAACCGTATTATCAAAAAAAAAGATGGACGCCCATTTTTTTTCGAAAATACGGTCTGTCCCACCCCTTCACGTACCCGTTCTCGTACATAGGCGCCCATGGAGATGGGCGTTTGCGTTCGTTTATCCCCTCCACTTAGATTTTTTTCTTTTGATAGACTTGTGGTATATCAAATAAACTGAACCTAAACCTGACAATATTTGGAAGGGCAGGTGGGATCCAGTAAAGAATTTTTGAGAGGTGATGTAACAGCATGTTTGAAGGAATCAGGCACAGTTGTAGTGGAAAGTGATAAGCTGAGGACATGACGGATGGACGGATGACAGTAGGGGAGATAGAGCTGAGTAGATGGGTGGGAATGGGAGAAGAGGAACAGGTAGTGAATTTAGAAGAGGAGAGAAGATGTACAATTGCGTCCACTGTGATTTCAGAAATGGAAGAAAGGTTGCAGGGGTTGAATGAAGGATGGGAGACTGAAATGGGGGAAGGAGAGATGGAGGAGGCCTTTAGAAGAACTCAAGATTAACCTTGAAAATCTTGTCATGGAAGTATTCAGACACGGTCTTGACAGAAAGTGAAGGAGGGAGGGGGTTGGAAGTAGCAGTACTTTGAGGAGGATGCTCAGCGTGGCAAAGAGACACCTAGGGCTGGAGGCAAAAGAGCTTATCAAATGGACATAGTACTTTTGTAATGAAGTTAGTATGGGTGCAAGATTTTACCCAAAGATGCTCTGCTCAGCTGGCAGAGAAATGTAGATAGTGGATTTTGGTGGTCAGTCAGGAAGAGAATGACTCATTGACAGACTTGCCTGCCCTAACTTATCTGGACAGCAGACTGAATAGTGCCACTATCTGAATAAGATCTGGTGCTGACTGGCTTATCCGGAGCTTCAGTGCCAACCGCTATCCAGATAGTGGCACTGAATATCAACATATTTTCTGTCTGCTGGGGTTGGCATTTAAAAAATGCTGACCATGGTGGCTGAATATTGTCCTGTAAGTTTCTGCCTGGGGCAATACAGGGTGAAGTGATTTGTCCAAGATCACAAGGGACATCAGTGGGATTCTTAACCTGCTGCTTTTACCACTAGGCTACTTCTCTATTTCATGTCTTCTCTTGGGCCCAAGCATGCTTACATTCTGTACAGCCTGGGCCTCTAATAGCAGGTCATTCCAGATCTTGTTTTCTTGATGTCAAAATAACAAGCGTGTTGAGGAAGCCCTAGGAAAAATCGAGCTTCTGAAGGGGACAAAGAAACTTAGGCAGCAAGAAAAGAGATCAACAAAACTCTGTTATCAGACAAATAAACATCAGACATGAACTGCAAAGAACAACTGGCTTTATACAGTAACTACCAACAACCTAAGTCAGAGCCATGGAAGAAAACGAGGCAGCTCACCAGCCAAACCAGTTTGTAATTTGGTCCCATATACATTTCCAAAATATTTCTCTAGGACAGAGATTGTCTCCTCTAATTTGATTTTGCTGCTGTTTCTCTGCTTTTTCTTGCTTCAGTATCCTGAGTTCCTCTTCTTTTGCTCTGTTTTCTTCTTGGATCTTTTTAAATGTTGTATTAAACTCTTGGTGCAGCTTTTGCTTCTCTCTTTCAAGTTCCTCCTTTTTTTTTTTAATCAGCGCTTCAGCTTGGATACAAATCTCATTGGAATAATATGTGTCATTATTCTCTTCCACCATTTTGTCAATCATCGTGATCAGCTCAGAGACCTGCTTCTCTTTGTCCTCTTTGGATGCTCGGTTATGGAACGCATAGTATCGGTTTCCACACTTTTCTATCAGCTCCTGAAGACGTTCATCTTTTAAATCTTTTACAGAATATTCTACTGTCATCTCTTCATGGCCAAAATCCTCTCTGTAGGAGAATAAGAAAATCACGTACTTCATCATTAGCTCTCCAAAATTTTCAAATAGTGCTTCCACTGTTTTCCTCTCTTCTGTGATGTAATGGCCTGGATGTAGGACCAGGAGAATTGCATGAGGGCCTAGAGAGGAGATTCTTACACAGCGACAAAGCTCTTTGGCAACAGTCTCTGGAGGGAGATCAGTATCAGAATATCCTGGAGCGTCAACAAGCATGATGCCTCTCCCGTTCCTCTTCACCTTCTCTTTACTGCACTCTTTGGTTACTGATTGTTCTGTGAGGTTGGACACAAATTTCTTCTGACCAAGGATGGCGCTTCTGATTGAGCTTTTCCCAGTTCCAGCCTTGCCCATCAAGACTATTCTCAGCTCCGATTTCAACGTTTCATTCTTCATCTCTTGAAGAAAAAGAAAAAAAAGTATTACAAATTAGAGTTATCATAAGGTAGAAGGCACATTAATTCCTGCATCTAGATTTTAACAGCATCTCCTTTGGTTCTGCTGCTCTGAAAGGTGCAATATAATACAGCGCTCTAAAAGCATAAGTACATAAGTATTGCCACACTGGGACAGACCAAAGTTCCATCAAGCCCAGCATCCTGTTTCCAACAGTAGCCAATCCAGGTCACAAATACCTGGCAAGATCCTGAAAATGTACAAAACATTTTATGCTGCTTATCCTAAAAATAAGCAGTAGATTTTCCCCAAGTCCATTTTAATAATGGTCTATGGACTTTTCCTTTAGGAAGCCGGCCAAACCTTTTTTAAACCCTGCTAAGCTAACCGCCTTTACCACATTCTCTGGGAACGAATTCCACAGTTTGATTACACATTGAATGAAGAAATATTTTCTCTGATGATTCGTTTTAAAGTTACTACTTTCTAGCTTCATTACGTGCCCCCTAGTCCTAGTATATTTGGAAAGAGTAAACAAGCGATTCACGTCTACCCGTTCCACTCCACTCATTATTTTATAGACCTCTATTATATCTCCCCTCAGCAGTCTTATCTCCAAGAGAGAACTGAACCGAGCTGCAGTTCTGCCCTGTGTGACTTACCTACTACCACACCCATCCCACCGCATTACCACCACTAATGAGAGAGTGGGCTGCAATTTTTGCACCACTCCCCCCATATTTATACCCTGTGTGGCTTCACTGCTCGCACAGCTCTTGGTACAGAAACTGTCTAAAAACTGTATTATTCCAGAGAAAACTGGATCCCATGCTTCCACTACTCTTTCTGTGAAAAAATACTTTGGTACAAATTACACCCCTATGTCTTCGTTTTTTTTTTTAATGAACATTTTTAAATACATCTAAGCAAAGAAAATACTTGTACAGAAAATTGGTCTAATTTAACAAAAGCATCCGAACACATGAAAGCATATTAGGTAAAAATATACAATTAGAACCAAGAAAGTCCTCATTAAAGAGGAGAGCAAAAGATATACAAAAAAATAAAAAATTATACTTAACAGTATCTAAGAACTAAGCAGAAAACCCCCCTACAGGTAAGACTTACATTTTTACTTAGCGAGAAAAAACCGATACAATCAAGGTTAGACATTCTGTTCAGCCAACTGCGGGCTCTGACCAGCAGCAACGACCTTATTACTCAGAAAGACGGTTAACTGAGATGGGTCAAAGAAAATATACCAGCGAGACTGATACTTCACAACACATCTGCAAGAAAACTTCAAGAAAAACAAACTGCCCAGAGCCAAAACGCTGGGTCGCATCAACAGAAATTGTTTCCTACGTTTTTTAGTTACTTTGGCAACATCAGGAAATACCTGCATTTTTAAAGAACAAAAAGTAGAAAAATGATATTTAAAGTATAATTTCAGAAGCCAATGTCTATCATAGTCCAGAGCCAATGTAACCAAAAGTGTAGAAGGAATAGCTACTCCCTCCTTTGTTTCCAAAAGGGCAGTTAAATCCAAACTGTCCTTACATATAGGGGATAGCTGATCAATTCCACTTCCTCCTGCCTTTTTTTTAAAGGTAGAACATTTTTAAAGGTAGAACATTCTAGAAATTGGTGGTAATGATTGTGAAGGTACTTTTAAAACTTCCAACATGGCGGAGCGGAGCTGCAGGAGAGTCAGTACAGGATAATACACAGGGGATACATAGCACAAACACAAGCAGCAAGAGCCGGTTGGGCACTGGAGGCTCAGTGTGTAAAATGTAGACGAGGGAGAAACACATTTTTGCACGCATTTTGGAGATGTGACAAAGTGAAAATCTTTTGGAAAAAGCTCCATAATTATTTGGAGACTCTCTTAGGGTACAGGTTAATTCCCTCTTGGAGAGGGGTGGTACTAAATAAAAGGGGGGCCTACGACCTTTCAGATAAGAACACGGATCTCCTACTGGGTAAGGCATACGCCGTGGGGAAAAAATGCATATTGAGACATTGGATGCAAGAGGAACCACCCACCATCTGGCTTTGGAGGAATAAATTTCATGAGTTGATGTTATGGGAGGCTAGAGCAGCACGAGGCACCCCAAAGAAAAGAAAAGCATTCGTTTCCATTTGGAACAGATACTTGCAAAAAACTTCTCAAAAAGCACAAAGTGCAGTGCTCAATAATCTGACCGAGCCTTGAGAAGGAAGGAGAGAGAGGCTAAAAAATTTTAGGAGTGGGAGTGGTTAGTGGAGTATGCATAGTTAGAGAAGTCCGCCTCAGAAAATGGGGTAAAGTGCCAGGGGAATTCAGACACGTTAACCTACACTCTGATAATTATACTGAGGGGAGAGGTAAAGGGACGCCATGAAGTTAAAAGTTGGTTTAAGAGGATAGAGGGGAGGGAGGAAGGGGATATAGTTTTGGAAAAGGTAAGATTCTATATAAATTGAAGAGTTACATGCAATAATAGTTTGGAGAAGTCTTTTTTTTAAAGAAAAATATTCAGAAGTCTCATCTGTAAACATTGTTGGGACTTAAACGAGGTAATAATACACAGAGCAAAACACGAGACACAATTTTTGGAGTTTAATATGGACGTTTATGGGTTAAGATAGAATTTTCTGTTATCAGACTTCTAATGTATAACAAAGAATTGCTAGTAATGCATTTTCATTCATAACAATAGTTAATACATAAATGTTAAATACAGAATAGGGTTTGGGGGGAGGGAGGGATAAGTGTTATATTACAAAATTTGATGGCTGTACGTAATGTTGCATGTTTGAAGTGTTGTTCCACTGAGCTCTGTACAACTGTTTTGAGACTGCTATGTTCAGGTGGATTTGTACTTTTGGAGTTGTCATCAATAAAAACTGTTGAAAAGTAAAACTTCCAACATATGTTGCCTAAACATTTCTTCAGGGGAGATACCAGGTATTCTTGGAAAATTAATGAGATGGAGATTCCTCCTACGAATAGAGTTTTCTAAATTCTCAACTTTATATTCCATATTGACAGTTCCCTTCACCAAACAGGTTACTAATGAGCTCACAGATTTGAATTCAGCATCCACCCCCTGAAAAGAATTTTGCACTACTGCTAATTGTGGGGCCCTTTTACTAAGCCATGTAAGCGTCTACGCGCACCCAATGCGTACCAAAATGGAGTTACCGCCCGATACCGTGTGGCTCTTGCAGTAATTTAATTTTTGGCACATGTCCGATACGCGCGTCTCAAAAATATTTTTTATTTTCGGGGGCACATAACGGACGCTCACCAAGTGGCATTAGATGCGCATGGGTCATTACCACCTGGATTTTTTACCACTAGTTCAATGGCTGGCGGTAAGGTCTCAGACCCAAAATGGACCATCGGCAATATTGGTTTTGCCGCATGTCCATTTTCAGCAAAAAAAAAAGGAAGGCCTTTCTTACAGGCGCGCTAAAAAATGGATCGGCGCACACCCAAAACCCACGCCTACACTACCGCAAGCCATTTTTCAGCGCACCTTAGTAAAAGGACCCCTGTGACTCTTGGGAATCCATACGCTGTTCCAAAGCACCAAGTCTAGCAGCATCTACATTCATCTGGGCAGATGGAGGTTGTCCCAACAATACAATAGTTTTCCAAATTTCTTCCAGCTTGAATATTTCAGCTCTTACTGGAGCAAAGGTAGTCCTGCCAGGTATAGGAGCCCTCACTGCATTCACAGAAACTTCCTCCTCCTTTGTTGTAGCAGTTGTTGTAACACACACAGTGCGGTAGGTATTGCTTCCTGCTTCACCCGAGCTGCTAAGATGACAAGTCACAACTGCAGCAGGAGTCTTAGCAGCTGGTGCGGAAACTGCTGAGATTGATTCTCCAGATGATCCTTCAGCAGTTCCCGCATCTCAGGGAACAATGAAATGCTGTTATCCAGAGGCAGCAAAACAGATGTTTCTGCTTGTCGTGCCTACAAGGGACCCCCGGACGATGACATAGTCGCAAAACCCTCCAGTATTGTTTGAATCAACGTAGCTGTCGAGGAATCTGCCATTAAAGCCACTGCAGCAACCTTCCTGTGGCGATTTTAGGCATACTTGCGGTAAGTGGAGAGATTTCTGCGTCTTGCCTCTAGGGTGCCATCTTGCCCTCCACCCCTTTGCCTTTTTTTTATTATAAAGTCTGTTTTTTAAGTCAGAGAACAGTACATTCCTGTCATCCTTCCAGATGGATCATGAAATTCTTCTTCAGTCACTTGGAAATATTGGTATTACTGGGAATGTGTTGAACTGTTTTAGTGATTTTTTTGAATTGTTCTTACAGGGTTAAGTCAATGGGTAGCAGTAAGGTCTCAGGATGAAAATGGACGCGCGCTGGTTTTTATTTTGCCGCACATCCATTTTCCGGTCCCTTAAAACAAGGCCCTTTTTCCAGGACGCGGTAAAACCTGGCCCGGAGCGTGCCCAAAAGACACGCTCGCACTTCCGCAGGCCACTTTTTGCCGCAGCTTAGTAAAAGGGCCCCACTATTATTAGTAAAATTAATTTTTCTGCTTGTTTTTGTTCATTAATGGCATGCAACAACATGAGTGGCTGGTCCGGGTACTGGAGTGACAAACACAGAATGTTGAAAGCTAAGGGGTTCTTTTACTAAGCTGTGGTAAAAAGGGCCTTGTGCTAGCGGCAGGGGCCATTTTTACTGCAGCGGATACTAATGTCTGAAAATAGCCATGGCCATTTGGTTAAGATTGCGTACGAGGGGGAGCAACTTACCACCACCCACTGAGGTGGCAGTAAGGGCTCCCGCGCTAACCCGGCAGTAACCAGGTAGCGCGCTGTACTGCCTGATTACCGCTGGATTAGCGCTGCGCTACAAAATGGCCAACTATTTTCCCTAGCACGGCAAATGGCGCGTGCTAGGACTGGAACTACCGCCAGCACCCGCGTTGGGTTGGCGGCAGTTCCAGATTAGCATGCGGTAAGACTGTATTCGGCTTACCGCCGCTTTGTAAAAGGGCCCCGAAGTATTTAAAATTCATGAGGAAATTATCACATTAAACAAAAAATCAGAGATGAATGAAAGCTATCACACTATTGAACTCTGGGTAGCACTTGCAAATATTTGGAAGCTGAATTGTAAATATGCTACAGTAAAGAAAACTCAACAAAGACAAAAGTAGTGGCTGGCATAAGCAGTTAGCTCACTCGAAAGTTACCACTTCAGAGGGTCTATCCACAAATCTTTCTGCATGATGTATGATGCATGATGTTTTATATGTATGAATATAGCTAAGACCTTTTCCATAAGCTGGGAGAACTTATATTTAAATAGTAATTAATTACAGACATACTTGCCGGGTATTACCCCACAGTAGACTATTTCAGACCCTTAGAAACTGATTTATCACAACATGGGATATAGTATTGACATTTCCCATACAACTGCAAATGACAGACCATCCAGAACCATCTACTGTACTGGCTTGAGTTAAAGGGAAGGGAGGCTAGTCTCGGATCTATATTGTGACGCAAAGATGGTGCTTCATACCTCTCCTAAGTGTTCCTGGCTTCTCCCTTAATCTGTCCTGTGTTACTGCTGTATTGAGGTTGTATTGTATCCCTTGACCTCAGACTGTATTCCCCTCAGTAGGAAACAAAGGAGCAGGTAGAGGGAAAGGAAATACAAACCTTGAGAAGTACCTTGTCCCTGCTATAGCTTCTCTTATTGATTACAGGATTCTTGTAGATTTGAAAATCCAATGTAAACACATTTTCCATTCCCAACCTCAACATAGCCCTGAGAAAGCCTCTTCCAAAATTTTCAGATTGCCCTTTTACCAGGTTAACCCCCGTTTACTAAGCTGCACTAGCGGCTGTCAATGTGTAATGCCAACACAGTCCATTCACTTTGAATGGGCTGTGTCGGCATTGCCGTGCAGCTGAGTAAACAGGGAGGTAAACTAGTACTTCTACAGGTAATTGGCTTTAAAAAATTGCCCCTCAAATTATACAGTGCCTAGTGTTTCCATCCCATTGCAGGATTTTCATCAATATAAAAAGAACCTTTCAATATTTTCAGTGCAAGCTATGTTCTGACCTGAGTGCAATCCTCCATAGTACCAAGCTGCAATTGTCCATGTAAGTACACATGACAACATCAAAGGCACCCAACATTTCCGAGGGATGATCCTGCACACTATAAACAATTTTAAAAAACACAATTAATTATCTCTAATTTTATAGCAATACAGAAAGAAGAAAAAACTGTCTGATTATTATTTTTGTAGGGATATGTTGCTTGAAAAAATAATGAAATTGGCAACTTTTTCAAGTACACTTAGGGCCCTGTTTACTATGCTGCATTATTGGCGCGTTAGCGTTTTTAACATGCGTTAACCATGTATGCACCTACAATATCCCTATAGGCGCCTACACAGTTAGCACTCATGCTAATTTTAGGCACGTTATAAATGCTAACGCACCTTAGTAAACAGGGCCCTTAGTTTTAGAAACACAACAAACATGAATAATTGCCATAATTTTTTAAAATCTATTCTTTCCCCTCCCCCCCCCTCCAGGGGTTTCTCTCGCCTTCTATGAACTCCCATGGATCCCCCAAACTATCACTTAATTTACCATACTGCCAAGGTCTTTCATCCCCAGGAGCAAGAATGATTCACAACATACTGAGGCCAGCACCATTTTGAAATTTTGCTGCCCAACAAAATGACCCTGACAACTCAGTTAACCATCATTATTTCATTGTATGGGAAAATGTTGTCTTGGTCAGTCCATTATAGTAAAGAACAACTGAAGATCACTCCAGTCCATGGGAAGGGAGGGCATGTCCCTGCTGGTGTGGTAAGCTAAGGAGTTGTGGGGTAGGTACAGGCAGGGTCTGATTTTAAACCAGTTGAACAGGTTTTGGTATTACAACATCAAAAATGTACCAAACAAAGCAAAATGAAAGGAAATGAAGCCACCCTACCAAATGAAAGAAATACCTGTGTACACCTGTTTCCAGCAGTGACAAGCAAAAGGTTTTAATAGGAGATAGATAAATAGATAGTTATAAGAAACAGGACGTCTATAGAGTTGTGTATAGCTCTCATGCTCTTCCAGTTTCTAGCAGTCATGGTTCAGGCATGCCCCGAAACTGGTGTGATATCACTAACTTATTGAAACTGATTTTCGTTGACTTATCAACCATGAATCTTAGTAATCCTTTTCTGACATCAGTTGCACATTTGATTCCACAACATCCTACGATGAGTTCCATAAAGTATCTGCATTGTATGAAGAACATCCACTTTATGGTTTGACTGGGTGCTCTAGAACTCAATAGAAAATGTCTCATAATACTCTATTATGTCCTCCCCAAACTTATTGCTTTTCCTGGTTGAAGAGTACTTAATTTACTAAATTTTTTTCTCACTTGGAAGTAGTTCTCTCTCTTTAATCATCTTTGTTACCCTTCCCTGTATTTTTTCTTGCCAACGTAAAGTACCAATTTGAGTGCCAAGTTCATAGAACAGCTGCACATATGCACAACTGATGCAAACTTGGCGCCTATGCTGTTTGGCATGGGTGTTCCGCTTAGCAAAGCACACTACGTCTACAATTCTATCAATTACATACATTGCTTGGCACACATAGGTGCACCAACTTATGCCAGCGGCGGCACCTAAGTCTCAGAGCGACAAATTGGATTAGCGGTATTATATAATGGGTTTCGATGCCCTAATGCGGTTATAGAATTCGCTCTAACCGCACCCCTTTTTGGTGCCTTAATTTAGGCACTTCTCCTATAGAATCACCCCCTTTGTGTTTTGCAGAGTGCACTGGTAGATACTGGCTTGCAAAACCAGTCTGATAGCAGATGGTGTCGCACCTGTAGACTAGGCTTAGGTTTTTTTCTTACAGATTATGAATAGTGGCGATGCAGTGTCTGCTTGAAACTCACAATCTCTGCTCATTCCGTTGGTGTGCAGATTCACTCGTCTGTGTCCCTTGCACAGCAGGAAAGGGGAGGAG